>NC_090727.1:107845991-107854468 GCF_036898095.1 Palaemon carinicauda | reverse complement strand
ATCTAAGGAACTTGCAGAGAGAGAGAGAGAGAGAGAGAGAGAGAGAGAGAGAGATAAGGGAAATGGAAAAAGAGAGATTCTGTGTCATGATTAATTAGGTGCAATGTACATGCTTCGAAGTAACTATCCTCACCAATGGATAGAGGATAAGTATCTAGCCTCACCTGACTCGTGCACACTCACAGAGGCCTAATTACTATCTAGCCTTTTCGCATCTGTCCCTTCCACATCACAACTTTGGGAATGTCACGATTAAAAGCCTTTGGGGAAAGACAATTAATTCAACACCTCTATTGCTTTTGTTAACCGCCTGGCAATCTGCCCGACTGGGGTTCGAGACCCACTCAACCTGTATAGTTTCTTGTGGTGTCTGCAACCCCACCATCCTTGCAAGCTAAGGATCGGGTGTTTGAGGGAACCTATAGGTCTATATGCGGAGTCATCGTGAGCCATTGCCTGGCTCTCCCTGGTCCTAGCTTGGGTGAAGAATGGACTTGGGCGCTGATCATATGTGTATATGGTTAGTCTCTAGGGCATTGTCACTGTCCCTTGCCACTGACATTCATGAGCGACCTTTAAACACTGAGAGGAAAATAAGGCTTTTATGATCCTGGCATCGTATTAGGCAGGTAAATATTGTAAAAGACAACCAATCTTTCAAATAGAGCATAGGCCTACTCTCTCTCTCTCTCTCTCTCTCTCCTCTCTCTCTCTCTCTCTCTCATATATATATATATATATATATGTATATATATATATATATGATCATTTAATGAATTTTTGCGTAACTGACACTATTTTAAAGAAAGTATCTTCTTTTATTATTAGCGAAAAATGACGAATGAATTTGAAAAGGACAAATTACAAATACATAACAAAAAATGTCAGATTCGATTAATAAAATTATGTCACATAGGCCAACTTTATTTGTAGATTCTATGAGCTGAATAATTTTGAAAAGAGAAATTTTGGTAAAATCGTTAAAATTCAAGGTAAAGTTTCGGATTACGAACTTTGGTCAGAGAGAGAGAGAGAGAGAGAGAGAGAGAGAGAGAGAGAGAATCAAAGGTGAATCGTTATCGAGTCACCACATTTGAGTTGCTGACCAGTGCTGACTTGCTGTATCGAGTCCTGCTGACGTCTGCTACCTGACTTGCTGACTGAGGAGTGACATGTGAGCTAAGGATGCAGGCGGTTGGGAGAGTCTATAGATAACTTAATACCATTATTTGATTTAGAGGGGTTACGAATTCTCTCTCTCTCTCTCTCTCTCTCTCTCTCTCTCTCTCTCTCAGATGATAATTTGGAAGTGCAATGTAATTTATAGTAAAACTTTATACATACTTTTTTTACTACTTTTCGAATTAATTTTACGAAAAAAGATGATAGAATAAAAATATAACAGTTTTCTCGTGTGCCCTGATGAATTACAAATATATATATAGATATATATATATATATATATATATATATATAGATAGATAGATAGATTGATAGATAGATATATATATCTGAGAGAGAGAGAGAGAGAGAGAGAGAGAGAGAGAGAGAGAGTAATATGACTGTTGAAGAATTACCGATAGAGACTGCATTGGAGGAATAGCCTATAATTGAACATTTATGGTTCTGAGCGAAACATTGTGAGAAAACAACTCATAGTTTAGTCAGTATTTCCCAATGGGATAAAGCTTTCCCATTTATTTTCGTCTCCACATATTTACAGTAGATGCTCCGGAAGGTTCAGTAGATCCATTGTATACACGTTGATGATGGTGGGGAGACTTTAATTTGATCGCTAACACCAAACCAACCTAGTACACCTTTGCTGATCATTGCGCTATGCAAACCCTTTCACCACATTAAGGTGCCCCCACTCAGAAAGGATATATATATATATATATATAGTGTGTGTGTGTGTGTGTGTGTGTGTGTGTTCGTGTGTGTGTGTGTGTTTGTGTGTGTGTGTGTTTCTCCTGACAGAGTAGTCTACGATGTGTGAGTTATCAAATATGAGAGAGAGAGAGAGAGAGAGAGAGAGAGAGAGAGAGAGAGAGAGCGAGCGTTCAATTCCATACATTCATTTACATGGTAAAACGTCTGTGCCAAATGTAAGCAGAAGGCCAAGCGCAGTTTCAGTGTTAGAGAGGGGAAATAATATTGTCAGGAGGAAAAGTGGCATCGCCGCTCATCAGACTCATTCGATGTTTGAAATATCAAATTTAATTTTTGTTCAGAATATATTTTCTTCTTCACTTTCATTAGACATTTTTTTTTCTCTAAACAAAATGACAGTTTTATATATATTCCTGAATAGAAGAGAAACCACCTATCGATATGCAGTAAATCGAAGCTACTCAAGAGTTATCATCGACCTTAAAGACAAGGGAATTGAGGAGGAAATCCTCCCAATGTCACATACGCCCTTCTGGCATTGAAGGAAACGAGCAAGTTCCTATAGACATAGAGAGATGCTACTCTCTCTCTCTCTCTCTCTCTCTCTCTCTCTCTCTCTCTCTCATGAAATAATATAATTGAGAATCATGATATTATGTAGGCGTTAATTACAGATTTTGCTAAATTTGAAACATGACAGTCTCATGCATGAGGCTAAGATGTGTCCTATATGTTAATATATTCTATATTAGTCGATTTTGTTACCTAATGATTTATAAGTATTTTTTATGAAAGAAAGAAAGAAAAACTATAATGGTGAAACCAATTATCAACTCAAAAGATTCAAAATCAGTTATTAAATAGGAACATTCTAAGAGAGGTGAATGCTCGAGTGTTTGGACGAGGATTAAAACTGGTAGACGAGAATGACCATGAATGGGAGGTAAATCAGTTGTTGTTTGCGGATGATACTGTACTGGTTGCAGACACAGAAGAGAAGCTTGGCCGATTAGTGACAGAATTTGGAAGGGTGTGTGAGAGAAGGAAGTTGAGAGTTAATGTGGATAAGAGTAAGGTTATGAGATGTACGAGAAGGGAAGGTGGTGCAAGGTTGAATGTCATGTTGAATGGAGAGTTACTTGAGGAGGTGGATCAGTTTAAGTATTTGGGGTCTGTTGTTGCAGCAAATGGTGGAGTGGAAGCAGATGTACGTCAGAGAGTGAATGAAGGTTGCAAAGTGTTGGGGGCAGTTAAGGGAGTAGTAAAAAATAGAGGGTTAGGCATGAATGTAAAGAGAGTTATATATGAGAAAGTGATTGTACCAACTGTGATGTATGGATCGGAGTTGTGGGGAATGAAAGTGACGGAGAGACAGAAATTGAATGTGTTTGAGATGAAGTGTCTAAGCAGTATGGCTGGTGTATCTCGAGTAGATAGGGTTAGGAACGAAGTGGTGAGAGTGAGAACAGGTGTAAGAAATGAGTTTAGCAGCTAGAGTGGATATGAATGTGTTGAGGTGGTTTGGCCATGTTGAGAGAATGGAAAATGGCTGTCTGCTAAAGAAGGTGATGAATGCAAGAGTTGATGGGAGAAGTACAAGAGGAAGGCCAAGGTTTGGGTGGATGGATGGAGTGATGGAAGCTCTAGGTGATAGGAGGATAGATGTGAGAGAGGCAAGAGAGCGTGCTAGAAATAGGAATGAATGGCGAGCGATTGTGACGCAGTCAAATTCAAATTCAAATTCAAAAAAGTTTATTGACATATAGATATATCAAATGGGATGTATTAGCATGCTAATGCATCCCCAACAAAACTTATTACAATGCTCTTCTATCTATTCCAGTAAAACCTAGGAAACTTGTTAAAAAAAATTTTTTGCGATATTATTATTTAAGACAAAGCAAACTTGCTCAGTAACACTATTAATAGAAACATTTCTAAATTCTTTAAGTTTATCACATTCTAACATATAATGATGTAGAGTATGCGAGTATGCTTCGCCACACAATCTACAGGGGTATACCATCACCATCAATATATTGCCAACAATAATTATACCCCCAACCTCATTCTCATAACAAAAGTATCAACTTTAGAAAGGACCTTGCCGTATGTAACATTAGTATTTTCAGTAACAAGCAAATAATGCCTCATACTGATGCTGCCCTCTTCCAAGATCTTTAAAGCCTTTTCTGTTCCCCAAACCTCTCGTTTTATTTTCATTCCTCGTTTTATTCTATTAAGGCTCATAGAGGTTTCTATGTCAATGTCAAGCTTTCTTGTGGCCTCCTTGGCCAGATTGTCGGCAACTTCATTTAATGAAATACCTATATGAGACGGAACCCAATAGAACTTTACCGTTATTCCTTTCTCCTGAAGCCGACAAACCAACCCTTTACAAAGAACAACCACCTCGCTATTAGGTGGGGGGTTTTGCTATTTAAGGCTAACAAAGCACTCTGGGAATCAACGAATACAAATATATCCTTTGTTTTATTAACTACCATTTTGAGACCCTCGTGTATAGCATGTAACTCTGCTACCGTAGACGATGTTTCATCTTCAATCCTCTTAGACATCATTTCATCCACACTAACATCATTTTCATAATATTCACGAACCACCACACCACAACCAGCTTTATTACCATTCACAGAGTTCCGGTAGGCCCCTACTGCTGCTGCCTCCGATGCCTTAGATGACCGTGGAGGTAGCAGCAGTAGGGGATTTAGCATTATGAAGCTTCATCTGTGGTGGATAATGTGGGAGGGTGGGCTGTGGCACCCTAGCAGTACCAGCTGAACTCGGTTGAGTCCCTTGTTAGGCTGGAAACGTAGAGAGTAGAGGTTCCCTTTTGTTTTTGTTTCATATGCAAAAATTGGAAGAACTACCTTGGTATATGCATGTATGTATTCTTATTTGAACCGAAATGCTGTTGGAAATAAGTATTGGGAACATCAATGATCACATCAAATATTTGATTAATCTGTTATTACTTTCATTCACGTAAAACTCTCTCTCTCTCTCTCTCTCTCTCTCTCTCTCTCTCTCTCTCTCTCTCTCTCTCTCCTTACACATCACAACTTTGGGAATGTCAGGATTAAAAACGCTCCAGGAAAGACAATTGATTTGAAAGCATTGTTAGTTACCTCCTCCAACGAAGTTGGAAGGTTTTGTTTTACCCCCGGTTATGTGTTTCTAATTTGCACGTGTTTTTTGTTTGTTTGTTTGTGAACAGTTTCTTGGCCGCAATTTTAATCGTCGAGTAATGAAACTTGCAGGGATTGACCTTTATGAAAAAAGATGCAAATTACTAAATTTTGGAAGGTCAAGGTCAAAGGTCAAGGTCAAGCAAAATGTCCAATTCACGTAATCAGCCATAAGTTTGAACATCGTTGTCAGAATTCAAACTTAGTTCATATTTCAGCGTATGAACATCCACGCCAATTACTACATGTCAAGGTCAAAGGTCAAGGTCAAGGTCGAGCAAAAAATCTATGTCCCACCCAGTTGGTTGTATCCCTTCCCTCCCATAAGCCATCCTGTCACTTCACTAGACTAACTGCAAGAGAAATAACTATCTTCTCGGGTAATTATCCCAAAGTATTCAATTAATAGAGGAAATTTACATGAAAAGACAATGTCGTAGGCCTAGTTTTGCGTGTCAAATTTCATTCATTTTATCTTAATCGAGAAATAGACGTATTTGGTGTTCGAATGTCTTCAAATCTAACTTCGATTTCGCATAAGTAGTTATCATTGTAAACCTTTAACGGTTATAAGCATTGAATAGGCATGTGCAAATCAAGTCACTTAGTCATAAACTCAAATAAAGCACAAGTTACTTAAATGAAATTATGATTTACAGATTTAAATCTAAATTTTAAAAACGAAGCCAAAGTCAAATATAATCGAACGACTGGACTCTGAGACGAGAACTTCTTTCGCCGTGAGTTTCTGTGGTGTTAATTCTCTCTCTCTCTCTCTCTCTCTCTCTCTCTCTCTCTCTCTCCTCTCTCTCTCTCTCTCTCTCTCTCTCTCTCTCTCTCTCTCTCTTAACTGGATACACATTAAAATGATGTGAATTTATTTACCTTTTTGCTAATTTCATTTATATATATATATATATATATATATATATATATATATATATATATATATATATATATATATCTAAAGACGCTGAGGAGATACGAGGATTCTTCTAGGATACACCAAGGTCTAGAGACCTTGGAAACACATTGACTAAAGCGATCGCCTTCAATGAAAATTTAAATATTTATATATACATGTACACACAAACACACACACACACACACACACACACACACACACATATATATATATATATATATATATATACATGATATATATGTATATATATATATATATATATATATATATGTATATATATTTATATATGTGTATATATACATATATACGGACACGCAGACACACACATTTATATATATATATATATATATATATATATATATATATATATATATATATATGTGTGTGTCATCTACGCCTACTGATGCAAAGGGCCTCGGTTAGATTTCACCAGTCGTCTCAATCTTGAGCTGAAATCATCTACTTCAAAAATTATATAAATAAATGGATAAAGCAATCGAAAATCCTCAAAATAATACCAGAGAAGTGTATTAAATGACCATATACATTTATATTTTCATTCTTCTTCCCCGAAGTCGCCATAAAGTAAGGTGAATTCTTTGCTAAACGTGGCGATGGATTCGCCCCTTGCCTCCATCATAAAAGCTGAAGAACAAACTCGAGCGAGAGCTACGAAGGAATCGTAGACAAATCTTCATGCTCTTTTCCAAGTCTTCATTTATTATCCGTTCATTCTCTACTAGTTTCATCCACCTTCATTTAAAATTTTCTATATATTTGTAAAGACATTCGGAAATATTTGAAGACTATAGCAATCCCAAACACTGCTCCTCGATTCGTGTTGAAGATGTGAAATCTTCCAAATTTCTTCAGCGGAAAATATGATTCTTAAGCTGAAACGAATTTGTAATCTTGAACGATTTCCACTTTTTTTTCGTTTATTTTGCTCATTTTAAGGAATTCTATTAAGAGAGAGAGAGAGAGAGAGAGAGAGAGAGAGAGAGAGAGAGAGAGAGAGAGAGAGAGAGAATATGCGCCGAAAACACGCAAATCTTCTCTGAAGACTTTTTGAGAATACCTCTACAGCTTTAGAAACTGCATTTTCTTATGAAGACTTCTTCGGCCTTTTTTTTTCTTACGTCAGAATGAATAAAACTCTGATCTTTTTCTTATCCTTCCATGCTCTCTACTTTTGCATAGTTTCCACCTTATTCTGCAAAATCTTCATTTTTGGTTAATCAACATAATGGACTTTATTTCTTATTTCAAATTCACCCTCTCCTAAACTGATCAACGACTTATCATTAGTTCTTTTCGGATTCTTTCAATCTTCTTTCCCGTTCTCATTTCTGTCTAACTCTTCTTCCTGTATTTTCTGTTGGGATCCTTTCAAATAAATCAACTTTTAGTCTTCAACATTCTTCTTGTTTTCCTTTTCCAGACTACCTTCCAGGTTCCACTTGTCACTGCTCCCTTCTTCACGATGTATTTTTCCTTTTCTAGAATTGCTGCTCGGAGACAGAAAAATTTAAAGCCGACATAGGAATGTACGTTATTCCATATTTCTTCTCAAAGAGAGTCTAAGGACCTTTTGGAGCTCTGCCAGGAACTATTTCATATCCTGAAGACTTTTTGCTTTCGAAAAGACTTCATGAGCATTTTATTAAAACTAAGCCTGATAGAGGATCTCTTTAGCGTTGGGCCAGCGGAGCTCTCCCCTTCCCACTGGAGGGGGAGGAGGCTCCCCCGCTCTCGCTGACGCGGGGAAGGGCTCCCCAGATCTCGCTGGCACGGGGAGGGGCTCCCCCGCTTTTGCTGGCGCGAGGAAGGGCTCCCCTGCTCTCGCTGGCACAGGGAAGGGCCCCCCGCTCTCGCTGGCGCGGGGAGGGGCTCCCCCGCTCTCGCTGGGGCAGGGAACGGCTCCCCCCCTCTCGCTGGCGCGGGGAATGGCTCCCCCGCTCTCGCTGGCGCGGGGAGAGGCTCCCCCGCTGTCCCCCACTTTGGTTACGGCTCATTTTTCCTTTTCCGTCACAGACACCGAATAATCTGACTTATTCTTTCTTCATTCTCCTGTGTCCTCATACACCTAACAACACTGAGTTTACCATACATTTCTTCTTTGCTCGAAGGGTTATCGGCTGCACCGTAATTGTTCAGTAGCTATTTTACACTTAGTAAGGTTAGAAGTCTCTCTTTAGTTACGGTATGCACATCTTCTAGAAATAAAACACTTCAAAATTAAACCATTATTCTCAGGTCTTGGTTAGTGCCATAGCCTCTGTACCATGGTCGATCATTTTCTTGGGTTAGAGCTCTCTTGGTTGAGGGTACACTCCGGCACACTATTCTATATGCTTCCTTATTTCCTTTCCTCACTGGGCTATTTTCGCTGTAAGGGTCCTTGGGTTTTTAACACCCTGCTTTTGCTACTAGGATTTTATTTTAGCAAA
>NC_090727.1:107820991-107843491 GCF_036898095.1 Palaemon carinicauda | reverse complement strand
ACATTTCAACAACAATGGATAATGAAGTGATAACAATAAATAAGAATTTATGCAAACAGTTTCTAAATGGTGAATTTTTTTTTCGAATCTTGACCTTCAAAAATAATAATAATAATAATAATAATAATAATAATAATAATAATGATAATAATAATAATAATAATAATAATAATAATAATAATAATAATTATCCTTGAATTACCATGTGAGAGAGTTTGGGAAATAGTTTTATGGCCCACCACCTGGTGTTTGGCAAAGAACAATGGCAATGGCATAATTTTCCTTGATTGCATCCATTAGAGAGAGAGAGAGAGAGAGAGAGAGAGAGAGAGAGAGAGAGAGAGAGAGAGAGAGAGAGAGAATTTGCATGTGCTTAATGAACTTGGCAAAAGGACAATAGCAAGGGCATAATTTTGCTTGCTTGAATCCATTAATGAGAGAGAGAGAGAGAGAGAGAGAGAGAGAGAGAGAGAGAGAGAGAGAGAGAGAGAGAGAGAGAGAGAGAGACCCTTTATCAGGGGTTTTATCATTTGATCATATTAAAAGATTGATTAGGTTGCCTAGCGTCGCAACTACAAAGGTCATTGACACTATGCGGCGTCATAACTGCCAGGGTCACTGACGCCTCAAGGTAGAATGAAACGCAGTAAAGAAAAGAGTATTTTATCATCATATCATATCCCTGAAGACGGAGAGGATTTTGAAACGTTCAAGTCTGAATAATTTTTCCAACAGAAAATTTCGGAAATTATTATGTAATTTTATATGAAATTAGACATCATTGAATTTTTATACGCTTATTTTTGGAATTAGAATTACTTTTAAAATAAAAAAAAATAAAATTTTTCAAAATGATTCCCAATTGTAATTTTAATGAATATTAATTGTATCAAGTTCCAAATCTCTTTTTTCTTCACATTCCTCTAATTCCGCCTTAAGTCTCCGGACGAGTTCTTCAAGATTTCCTTTGGAACTCCGGAAGAAATTTGCTCAGAAGTGATTGATACAAGACTTCTTTCATTACTTTGAACATATAATTTCGTACAGTAAATCTTAATTTATAGAAACAAATATTGACAGATATAGCCGATATCATTTTTATCAAAAAGTAAAACTTGTGTTGTTATTAAAACTAATAATAAATATAATATTAATGTCTAATGAATCAAAATATTGTATAACATTCTCCTTATTATTCGGCTGAAATGTGTTTTCTTATAAGTTCAAGAAAGTGTTCTCACTCTTCAGGGATATGAGAGAATGATTAAATGATATTTTTGCTCTTTGTCTGTACATCGTTTTCCTGCTGCTCCATCATCATCATCAACAACTTTTACTTCACAAATTGTTAAGGTTATTTCTTTACGTTCTGTTCTATTTTCTTATTAGAAATATACTAAGATATTTATGCTGTATATATATATATATATATATACATATATATATATATATATATATATATATATATATATGATAAATTTTGCACATTTAGACGTTTTTCATATTCAAATAAGCCATATATATTTTTGATACATTAATGTCTGGATTCTCTTAACGACCTCGGGATCAGAGCCCCAGGCGAAATCACACAAAGTCAAGAGCTTGTGACCGGCTGGAAATAAAGCCCTGGTCGGCAAGCTTGTATAGACAGTGACTAAACCACTTGGCCACGTGGTTTAGTCACTGTCTATACAAGCTTGCGGACCAGAGTTCGATTTCCGGCCGGTCACAAGCTCTTGTCTGTGTGATTTCGCCTGGGCTCTGATCCCGAGGTCGTTAAGAGAATCCAGACATTAATGTATCAAAGATATATATGGCTTATTTGAATATATATATATATATATATATATATATATATATATATATATATATATATATATATATATATATATATATATATATATATATATGGGTCTGGGTCAGATTCCCGACAGTCATAATACCGACACCCAGTTTCCCGACAGCCACAATCCTGACTTGCCAAAACCCCGACTTGCCCAAAACCCCGACTTGCCCAAAACCCCGACAGGCCAAAACCCCGACTTGCCCAAAACCCCGACAAGCCAAAACCCCGACAGGAATACATATATGCATACAGATAGAGAGATTGATAACAAGGCCTTTAATATAAATTAAATGTGAGTGCTTTGGTTTGTTCTTAACGTTAAAACACCTAACTAGTCTATGATAATTAGTGTTTCGGTTGGCTGTTACCCTTTCATATTTGAACTATATCTCGGTACTAAACCACCCATAGAAAAGAGGAAATTTGCGAAAAGATTCCTTCTATAAAAGGAAAAGATATAATTAACGTACGTGGATACCTGATGGTTAAAGATATAAACCGGAAAGAATCATACTACTGGTGCTGTGAATTCGAAAATCTAATGACTGCAAAGGAAGAGCAGTGAACGAAGAACATTTACCAACAAAGTTTGGAGAGCACAGTCGTGCTCCTTGGGCAAGAACTGATAGTGTAGCAAAAATAAGAAATGAGATAAAAATACAAGAAAAATTCACAAGAGATAAGGCGATCCAAATTATTCAGTCAAGCACCACCGCTGCAAATCCAAGTATTATGCCATGTCTACTTTTGAAAAATGCCCTAAGAAAGGTAATAAAGCGGATCAGGTGCTGTGATCGTCCATCTGAACTTGCGTCATTAGTGGACGTCATCAGTGGACGGTACTTTTAAAACTGTACCTATAATAGTTTACCAATGTACACAATTCATGCACATGTGGTACATGGAAATTGTACAGTTTTTCCACTTGTGTATGCTTTTATGACTGGGAAGAGTGAGGTCTTGTACAAACGCTTGTTTGAAGATTTGACGGACATTGCTGACGAAAATGTAATTTATCTGAACCCACAATGCATAATATCTGATTTGGAACTAGCGTCAATTAAAGCTTCTAAAAGTGAATTTACTAACATCAACAACAAACTCTGTTGTTCGCGCGCCACCAACATTCCCTCCTATTATGTGGTCAGTACATAACTCCATGCAATCAGGATTTCCACGTACGCAGAATGCAGTTGAGGCTTGGCACAGGAGATGGGACATTAGAGGAGCTCATATAGGTCTTTACATTATAACTGAAGAGTTACTAAAGGAAGAGCAACAAGTCAACAACCAAATTGAATGCATTCTTCGCGGGGAACCAGAACCTAAACAAAAAAGGAGAACACTTATTCGTGAAGAAATGATCACTAAGGTAATGGAACAACATCATCAAAATCTTTTAGCTTATCTTCGAGGAATAAACCATAATTTATCCCGTAAATAAAGTTTTTACCTTTTTAGATTCTTTATCCATGTCGAATATTTCATTATGCTGTGAAATTATCTTTTCATTATGCATTTATATTTGTCCTTTAGCAGGGTATCCTTTCAATAAAGTTTTAACTTTTCAAATTTATATCCATGCGAATATTTCATTGTATATAAAGAACAGTGAATTTTGTTATCCCAAATATATGAAATAGATTTTAAGCACTTTGAGGTGAAGAGTAAGTCATAGAGAGTAGATAGCAAGAATCAAGAAAGCAAAGTAACAGAGGGATAGTATCCTTTTTAATTTTACTTATACATATATATATATATATATATATTTATATATATATATATATATATATATATATATATATATATTTGGTCGTGATTTTGTCTGTCGGGATTTGGTTTTTGTCGAGATTTTGGTCTGTCGGGATTGTGGGTGTCGTGATATTGGGTGTCGGGATTTTGGCTGTCGGGATTCTGTCCGAATCCCATATATATATATATATATGAATGATCGTCGAAGCTATATTATTCAGTCACCCATACTAGATTGAATTTCTAAGAGGGATCAGACTAACATCTGCATTGGCCAGCGTGGTGAGGAAAACTTTTTACAGCAATTGTCTCCCAAAAGTGAATCGATATCTATTCCATAACCGATGAACAACACAGAAAAAGAAGGTAATAAGTGATAACGAATATTAAAGACGAAAGATTTATTGAATAATACAACCGTAAATAAAATCTTTCAGTAACAACTTGCATCGTTTGATGATTTCATTACTTATATTACACTCCATCATATGCCATAGTATATAAAACTACTTCATCAGCCCCTGTACTAAAGGAAATTCATTATTCTAGCAAAAATTCGTTTTCAACATCAATTCTTACCACACACACGCACACACATTATAATTATAATTATATATATATACATATATATATATATATATATATATATATATACAAAGTATATAATCAGCACCCAAGTCCCCTGTCCACCCAAGCTAAGACCAGGGAAGGCCAAGCAATGACTGATGATGATTAAGCAGATAGACTTATAGGCACCACCAAATCCCCCATTCTTACCTCACAAGGATGGTGAGGTTGCAGACACTACAAGAAACTATCTAGCTCCAGCAAGACTTGAACTCCCATCCAGCAGATTGCCAGGCAGGGAAGATTCCAATAGGCTGCCAAAGTTATTGAAAACTGCTCTACTGTTCAAGTGCTGCCCTAGAGGTCAAGCTAATTTAGTTTCCAAGGGTTAAACTTATATTTCCCCAAACAACACAGTATGGAAGCCGTAAGCTTAATAATAATCTTTATTTCATGAGTCTGTACTAAAATTAGCTTTCACAATAGGCAATTCTTAATCTACATTGGAACTCTGCTTCCCGATATTTCATGAAGCCTCCGTTCAGAACATGGCATTTCTATCTAAACACCTCCAAGACTTTATTATTATCATTATTATTATTATCATCATTATTATTATTATTATTATTATTATTATTATTATTATTATTATTATTATTATTATTGTTATTATTATTATTATTATTATTATTATCTCTCTCTCTCTCTCTCTCTCTCTCTCTCTCTCTCTCTCTCTCTCTCTCTCTCTCTCTCTCTCTCTCTCCCCGTTTTTTTCTATATACAAAACTTTGCTTAATCCCCGATTCATTCTACCAGTTTTTACTAGCAATCTTTCTGATGCAATCAAATCCTTGAGGAAGCATTTAGGCTTACGCCGAAGCTTAAGGTAAAAATAATCTTTTCCCAGTCACTAAAGTAAGCAGACTTATCCAATTTTGTTCTACTCGTTTTCCTCTCAACAAACAAATATTAAACAACAACCAAAAAACTACTTAAAAAAAAAACTACTTAAAAAAAAACTACTTTAAAAAAAACTTACTTTAAAAATACCCACCAAAACCTCAATACTAAACTACGGCACTACCCAAGATTAGAGAACAATGGTTTGATTTTGGAGTGCCCTTCTCTTAGAAGAGCCGCTTACCATAGCTAAAGAGTCTCTTCTACCCTTACAAATAGGAAAGTGGCCACTGAACAATTACAGTGCAGTACGAAGAATTGTTTGTTAATCTCAGTGTTGCCAGGTGTATGGGGACAGAGGAGAATATGTAAAGAATAGGCCAGACTATTCGGTGTGTGAGTGTGTAGGCAAAGAGAAAATGAACCGTAACCAGAGAGAAGGATGCAATGTAGTACTATCTGGCCAGTCAAAAGACTCTATAACTCTGTAGTGGTAGAGGTGACTGATGCCCTAGCGTAGATGTAGTATATAGCTGAACACACTGTACCTATCATCCAAGATTCAGCAAAACTCAAAGTATGATTGCAAGTAGGTATTGATAATGTTTCTTTAAATTTGTATGACTCTTTCAAAATTTTAGGTGTGATTCTCGACAGCAAATTTACTTTTGAGAAACACATAAGGTCTGTGTCTTCTTCAATTGCACAAAAATTGGCTTATTAAGAAAGTCTTACAAGATTTTCGGTGATCAATCTATCCTGAAGAAGTGTTTTAATTCTTTCCTTCTACCTTGTTTTGAGTATTGTTCTCTTGCCTGGTGTTAATTTTTACCAAAAAAAAACTTCTCTATAAATCACAAGTCAAACAATATATTACAGAAAATAAAATTTCATTTCTCTAAAAAAAAAAAAATATTTAGTCACATGGTCCTACCAGTGATAACTTATTCATTGGAAACCTGCAGCCTTACTAAAGCCTTAGAACATCAACTACTTACAACTCAAAAGAGCTGTGCAAAGAATAATGATACAAAAGCAAACTTACATATGCGTGTGAAAGAACATGTCTGACCTGGGCCAGCACCGGATAATGATGATGATGATGATGATGATGATATATATATATATATATATATATATATATATATATATATATATATATATATATATATATATATATCACGTTCCAAATCCTGGAGTAAATTGAAAAACAACCAGGCAGAATAAGTCTCCACAAATATCGCTTTGTAGCGAGTTTCTTGTTTTCCCCGACCTCCTCCCCGATCGAGAACAAGGCAAAAGTACCGCAAAATCCCAAACTCGAAATCTCGTCTGTTTTTCTTGCCAGTTACGAGCTTTAGCTACACAAGCTCTCAGGTCACGCATTCAATTTCTGCCGCCATCCGGAATATTCTGCCGAGACAGAGACCATTATTCAACCAGACGTTGCAAACAAATTATAGACGCTTTTGGTAGTGGAAGATTTTCTTCTTACGAAATGGGAATTTATTATATACCGATTTTAAAATGAGTACTTTAGATTTGGGAAGTTAAAATGTCAGCATTCTTTAAAATTAGCGTAATTTTGTTGATCTTTCATAAATGGAACCTTAGTAACTGTCTTCTTTTTTTTATACCTACATTAAGAGGTAGGTTACCGGATGCCAGATTAATATCTATATCAGGAATAAGAAATTTAATAGACCGTGAGTTCCTGTCCGACAAATTAAGATGAGAATCAGCAGCTGAAGATCAGACAGGAGAACGATACTCGAAACAAATTAGAATGAAAGAATCAAAATAAGTGAAAAAGAATTAAAATAATGTACGAGTCAAACTTCGTCATTGAATTCACCAGGTAAAAGGAGTAAAGATACAAAACAACTTTCACAGAATTCTTCAACCAATCAAATGGAAGGTTGGAGGCAACAGCTATAAATCCTGAAGAAAAAAACGTAAAAATTGAAACACTAAAAAAATAAAAGGCAAAATGAACGAAATGTAAAATAAATGAAGGAAAAAGTCACACGAGGCAAAAATACGGAGATTCATGTTACATCTAAATAAACATTCACTATGAATTCTGAAATTTCTTTAGAAATGTTACACCGTAATGAGCATAAATGTAGTGCTGATACTGGTTTCATAATCAGAGACAATTTCCGAGTGGAAGTCCCTCGAGCATAATATCACATTGCATACTGTATTATGATTAAATAAAATAACGTGAAACACGATAAACGCTTCTCCTGCTTCCGCTTCCTCTTCCTACTCGTTTGCTCTCCTTATTTGTTTGCTCCCCATCAAAGCACAATTAATGATAGTCACTGAACCCACGCTGATTGGCTTAAATGTTAATGAGAGAGAGAGAGAGAGAGAGAGAGAGAGAGAGAGAGAGAGAGAGAGACGTAATTAGTTTCCCAAATAATGGTTTATGCAATACTTGTGTACGAGACCCATCAAAAATTACAGCTAAATATTTAGATAGATGTGCAAACATGCATCTTCCTCTCCAGGATATAACTACTTCCTCTCTCCCCTACCAGAGGGAAGGGGGGAACTTAGCATGACAGGAAAAAAAAAATATATAACCAGACATTTGCTCTTTATTACATAGGCGAGATTCAACTTTTCCTTTCACATGTCCTTTTGACATCAAATGAATTCAGGACAGAAAAACTAAATCTGAAGAATCAATAAATCCGGACGAAATTTATTTGGTGAAACAAGTTTCTAAGACCAAAAGTCAACGTCAAACGAGATTCATTAACAACACCAAGAGACCACTTATTAAAAATGAGGTTTGTGTCCAGACATTTAATAACGGTTTCTATGTTGGACACTTATGCTTGTCATTTTTATGTGTGTGTATGTACTATCTTTAGTTTCCACTCGCAGATTTAGTAAGACGATAGAGTCTTTTTCCAGTTCATCCTCATCATCTCCTCCTACGCCTATTGACACAAAGGGCCTCGGTTAGATTTCGCCAGTAGTCTTTTTCTTGAGCTTTTAATTCAATACTTCTCCATTCAAGTTACTTAAAGTCAAATCCTTAAGAAATCGGAATACACCTATTTGGAAAACCTTTAACCAACTCATCGTTGTCTGAAAATCAAACAACAGAAAACCAAATAACTGTTGGGTAGATTAAGGAAACACACTATCCTGAAGTTGTGATTTCCTTCAAGCCATCAGGTTTTGACTACCTTTAATTTTTGACTAATAAGCCATGGAGATCCTAGCTTACCTGTACTCACCTGACTGAATGGCGTTCAGCGAGAGTTGACACATACCGGAAATATAATATCTATGTTAAATTTGAAATGTTCACACAATGAAGTCTCTAATACTCTGTTGTAATTAATTCTGGAAAATAAACTAAACAGTAACTTGTACTTTTACGTTTATTCAACAAAGGTTGTAGAAGGAATCAATACCTGGATTCAATAATGATCACTAATCCCTTCCCGGAAATCCCTCCTGACGACCCTCGACGCCCAAGGGAACCTTTCATCCTAATCACAATGTTGGTTGCCTTCACCTCAAGTGGAGACGTCGCCCATAGCCTTCAATAAAGACCTCCATCCATCCACAGGAGTGCTTTGACCAGACCTCGTCACATTTTAACTATGAAGAGTTCTTATTTCAAATAAAGAGATGCCAACTACAGACATGAATACTAACAATACAACAATAAAAATAACGCAAACAATCTCCCCTATATAATAAAGAGCAAGTATCTGGATATATATATATATATATATATATATATATATATATATATATATATATATATATATATATATATATATATATATATATATATATATACATATATATACACACATATATATATAAATATATATATATATATATATATATATATATATATATATCATTATGGCGATTAGTATCAACATTGCCGTTATTAATTTTGTTAATAACATTATCACCATCATCATTATGTAAATATAAAATCCAAAGCATATAGTAACATTGCACTGACAATAAATCCCCCAAACAAATATCTGGCTTCAGTCTCCTAGGATAGTTAGGTTGGGTTTGGGTTGGGTTGGGTTGGGTTAGTTTAGGTCGGGTTGCGGGGTTAGGCAAGCCAACAGAAATACACAAGGTAATAAATTCTACCTCTAGAACAGTTGGTACATCAGAGTAAGGGCATACTGTAGCTATTAGCAAAACTGACATTTTTAAAGGCTAATTAACATTCTCTGAAAGAAAATAAATTAAGGAAAGGGCATTGCATTTCTGACTGAATATGGAACCGTTGACACTTAATAATGCAACATATCAATTTCCGATGAAAAAATTGAAGCTGTTTGAAGAGACTTACTTAAAGGGAGATATATGAATAAGTGCTTACATTCTTAAGTTACTGAATTACACCACTAAAATTATAGTTTTATTTTATTTATTTTTTTGGGGGGTAGGGGGGGTGGGGGGTGGGGTGGGCGTCAGTAATCGATTGCAGCACTGTTGAAAAGAAGAAAATCACAACAATAAAAAATGGTGTCACATAAAGAATGCAATCATGGCAGTCAAGGCTTTCAATTAAAATGAATATATATATATATATATATATATATATATATATATATATATATATATATATATATATATATATATATATATATATATATATATATAGTGTGTGTGTGTGTGCACGCGCACGTGTGTATGTATGTATGTATGTGTGCGTGTATACTTGCTTGTTCTATCTCTTTTTTTTTTCTTGAAGTTCTTATACTTTATATATGAAAGATCCCACTTAATGTTGTTGTGTTCTTAAAATATTTTATTTTGATTGTTCATTACTTCTCTTGTAGGTTATTTATTTCTATTTACCTTTCCTCGCTGGACTAATTTTCCTAGTTGGAGCCATTTGGCTTATAGCATCCTGGTTTTCCAACTACGGTTGTAACTTAGCTTATAATAATAATAATAATAATAATAATAATAATAATAATAATAATAATGATAATAATAATAATAATAGTGTATACAAGTAACAACGTCCACTAAGTTTTATCACAAAAAAAAGTGAAGCTGATCGAAGCAAAGGTCAACTAGGCACCACATAACAACCTAAATTCCCACAAGAGTTATCAGAAACTCAACAACACACAGCTCACCTTTAATGTAATGGTGGCGGAGTTGCCCTTAGTCCTTCATCTCCATTTCATAGGACTTTTTTTATTTTCGGCAAAAGGGAGATATTCCAATTAAGGAGACTATTATCTCTTGAGCGGACAATTAGGAGAATAATATATTAACAACTTTTTCTTGATATAGAGTAGCAAGGAATGTGGGAACTTGGGTGAAGCCTCTGCGCGTTACTGAATGGAATACTTTAGAAGCATTAATTTCATATTTCTTCTTAACTTGACTGCTCTTGAATGCAATAATTCTGCAGTTAAAAAATTGAAGGTAACAGTGGATGTGTAGTTTTATCTCTAAAGTCATTCCATACTAGGTGAAACTACTTACTGTATATATATATATATATATATATATATATATATATATATACATATATATATATATATATATATATATATGTGTGTGTGTATACATATATATATATATATATATATATATATATATATATATATATATCTGCGTGTACTGCATAGTATGAACTTTCTTCCAATTTATTGCTAGACCACGAAAAAACTTAATCGACTAATAGACGTCCATTTATTGGTGTGTGTATATATATATATATATATATATATATATATATATATATATATATATATATATATCTATATATATAAATATATATATATATATATATATGTATATATATATATATATATAATATATATATATATGTGTGTGTGTGTGTGTGTGTGTGTGTGTGTGTGTGTGTATGTGTCCAAAAGAACGTTAGTCACGTTATGAAACTCTACAACTCAGTGACTATTTCCTCTTAATAGATATATTTCCTCGATTGCAAACTTCAAATATGAAATTAACGCAAAGGAATCAAATTTCTAATGCTGACATACTGTATATCATTTCATGCAGGGAAATAATAGATATATCAAGAAGTTCTCGAATTCTTACGTTTTGTCCACAGCAAATTCGAAACTCGTAGCAAAGATTATTTTATCACATTTCACAAATATACCAGTAAAAGAGAGAGAGAGAGAGAGAGAGAGAGAGAGAGAGAGAGGAGAGAGAGAGAGAGAGAGAGAGAGAGAGAGAGAGCCTATATCAAGAGTTTTATCCATATGGTGTTATTTAAAGTTTGATTAGGTTGCCTAGCGTTGCAACTACAAAGGTCATTGACACTAGGCGGTGTCATAACTGCCAGGGTCACTGACGCCTCAAGGTAGAATGAAACGCAGTGAAGAAAAGAGTATTTATTCATCATATCATATCCCTGAAGACGGAGAGGAATTTGAAACGTCCAAGTCAGAATAATTTTTTCAACTGTAAATGTCGGATATTATTATGTAAATTATTATGAAATTCGACCTCACTGAATTTTAATACGCTTATTTTTGGAATTAAAATTACTTTCACGATGAAAAAGCAAAAATATTTCTCGAAATGATTCCCAATTGTAAGTTCAATAAATATTTAACAGGATTAAGTTGAGAATCTTTTTTTTTTTCTTTACATTCCTCTAATTCCTCTTTAAGTCTCTGGACGAGTTCTTCAAGATTTCCTTTGGAACTCCGGAAGAAATTCGCTCGGAAGTGATTGATACAAGACTTCCTTCCCTACTTTGAACATTTAATTTCGTCAGTAGATTTTAATTTACAGAAACAAATATTGATATATATATATAATCAATATTATTTCTATCCAAAGTAAAACTTATTTTGTTATTAAAACTTTTAATAAACATAATATTAATGTTTACTGACTCAAAATTTTGTATAGCATTCTCCTTATTATTTGCTTGAAATATCTCTTCTTGTAACTTCCAGAAAGTCTTCTCAAGTTCTCACTCTTCAGGGATACGTGAGAATGATTAAATAATATTTTCACTCTCAGTCTGTACATCGGTTTCTTGTTGTTCCATCATCATCATCAACTTTTACTTCACAAAAGGTTGAATTAATTCCTTTACGTCCTGATCTATTTTTATTTTAATTAGAAATATACTAAGATATTTATGCTGTATATATATATATATATATATATATATATATATATATATATATATATATATATATATATATATATATATAGACACACAATCTGTTGGTAATAAACGGGAAATATTTGAACATACAGTACTAGCATTATCTGAAACATGGTTAAATAACTTGGACAAGGCAAAGATCACTAAAATGGCATCCCCCCCCACCCCCCAAACGCACACCTTCTTTCACATACCGAGAGAAAGTAGGTCTGGTGGGGGTGTCGGACTCATTATTCATGAAAGTTACTCAAATCTCAAAATGTTAAAAAGAACTAGTGTAACACCAGTGTCTTTTTTGAAGAATTTGGTGCTTTCATTGATATGATTATCATAGAGAAAAACGAATTAGTTATCTGTGGAGACTTAGATTTTTGGAAGGATGACGCATCAAATCCTGACGCTTTGGCATTTAGTGAGTTACTAGAATCATATCGACTAGTGAATAATATCGGCTGGGAATACCTTGGACCTAGTTTTGAATGATGACATAAATAATATTGGATGTAATATAAATGTTGAAGAGAAATGTACAAACTTCTTACGTTTTGTCTACCTCTACAGAAACATGCAATAGTAAAGAAAATAAACTTAGGACGTAAATCAAATTTTTCTCCTACCCTATTTATTGACGAAGTTACAAGGAAAATAAACGATGCTATCAATATTCCCTGTGATCATAATGACCAACGTCCGTTGGGCGCTAAGTGTGTTAACTGTCTTACGACCACTTATAATAAAGTGAGTAAAAGTGAATATGATACCATGTGCCCACCGACGGAAAAGACTATAACTGTAAAAGACCAATCTCCTTGGTTTGATGGAGAGACTTGAGCGAAAAAGAGATGAAAAACGTAAAGAAAAGAAAGTGCAATCGGTTAAAAGCTGAAAGCACATGGTTAGAATACACAAACTGCTACGTGTCAACATAACTACCTACTAAGAAGGAAATAAATTGAATACTATTAGAGAAAGATCCTCGAAGCAGCAACAGACATAAATAAGTTATATCGTCTCCGAAATGTTACAATGGGAAATGTGAAAAAAAGAAGCTACCCGATGGATACAGTGACCAGAAACCAGCAAATAATTTTCTAGTATTCTTTGAAAACAAAATTGAAAATATAACCAGGTCATTTACAAATACTCTGAACATCAGATTAATGATACACCTGACACAGACAAAATTAATAAGATTTAACAACGTAACACAAGATGACATCACCTGGATTATCAAGAGAGCAAAGAAAACAGACTGCGCGATCGATCCTATGCCAATATCTGAAGTAATTGGAGAGAGAGACTTTTATAGTCTAGCCGAAATAATAATGAGAATAGCAAATGCAAGCATTAATGAATGCAAGTTTCCCAAATGGCTACAGTCACACCGGTCTGAAAAATGCTCTGGACTACCAGGAATTAATCTCATATAGACCTATTTCGAATCTATCCTTTGATTCATAAGTGCTTGAATAAGTAATTCTTGAACAACTAGTCAGTCACTTAGAAGTAATAGGAGCTTTGCTTGACAACCAATTGTTAACAGTCAAGAAGATGTCTTTCGCAAGCTTTGTAGGACATAAAAATCCTACGTTCCAATATCTTCAGCAAATATAAAAGTTGTAGAAACATCAAGGAAAAGGAAAAATCGCAAGAAAATACAAGTAGTTGGAACCGAGACATGTTAATAAAATTCCGAGACTCCGAAAGTTCCAAGACACTTCTCAGCTTCCTCAAAGAAGATGAATTCCATCACGTTCCGATTTTAATAAAGAGAGAGAGAGAGAGAGAGAGAGAGAGAGAGAGAGAGAGAGAGAGAGAGAGAGAGAGATCTACACCTTGTATACTAACCGAAATTGTTACGACCTCAAAATTTCAAAGCTATCTAAACTAGTCTTCATTCTAAATCACATAAATTACAGGAATTGGAAAAAACAATATCACAGTCACTATCAAAACAAAAAACCAATAACTATTTCTAAGGTGATGCCACTAAAATATTAATATATTTTTTTTTCTCTCTCTCTCTCTCTCTCTCTCTCTCTCTCTCTCTCTCTCTCTCTCTCTCTCTCTCTCTCTCTCAAGGGAACTGAGAGCACAATCAATTAGCATCACTGCCACCCACATCAAAGCTTCCATTTCCACTTGGCCTCTTGCAGCCTCTGATTTTGAGACACCCTGGATTAATGATTGATGAGCAGAAATTGAAGGAGGTAATAGTATTAGCAAGAGGAAAAATAAACTCTGAGATAAAAAAAAAAAAAAAAAAAAAAAAAGCGTAATTACTTGCTTATGGAGAGGCCTCTTTCTCTGACAGATCAAGGAATAGGGTTATGTACTAGAAAGTTTTTTCTCTGTGGGCACTGGGACAGACGCGTTGAGAAAAGGGCCTTGGCAACCAGAATCTCTTACAAAATATAAAATGAGAGATAAGAATGAATTTCTATTTCTTAGTCCGCACGTATCCAGCATGCCTGCCAAAAGCAAGCACAGAATCAGAATAAGAACTTCACGGCTGAGCATCGACTATAAAAAGTATGTACTCTTATTAGTACCCCTTACCACAGTAACTCCGAGCAATCTACGATGACGAATTCGTAGTCGTGTACATTTTAAGCTTGGGAAAGAATAATATCGTAAAATATAGCGAAATGTGAAGATCTTTAATCACTTAATGATTTACAAAAGAATCTTCCCCAGAATTTCTACACCGATTTCTTCTCTTCTTATCATGCCTTAACTTACGCAATCTTCAATCTCAAAATCGATTCCTTCCGGGTACCGTGAGTTTGGGCTGTTTACTGGGGAGGCCACTGCCGTGGTTGGACTTACCCGACTGACGTTCTGGTGATAATCTTTTCCGATGAAACTGGAACTGAAACCAGACACCTTCAACCTTTGAATAACAATATTGCAGAGACATCAAGGGATAAAAATACTCACAGTTGGAACCCAGAGATGTAAACAGAATTCGGGACGACTATGAAAATCCCAAGACATTTCAGAGCCTCTTAAAAGAGAGAGAAATCTAATTAATTTTCAAACCCAACTTCAAACGGGAGTTAATTAAAAATGCAAATTTACACAATACCATTTAGCGATTCAGGAAATGAATGAGAAACTATGAACAGTATAGAATGGATCTATTAGCAGGGGTTAGCGGAGATAGAGAGGGACGCAGAAAATTAGATGGCGAAATAAGGAGAAGGATGATATGGAGAGAAGAGGTTTGGTGGAAGAGGATGCCTTTGGTGGAAAGCATTGGAGAGGAGGCATCAGGCAACCATGAAGGGATAACGGTGGAGAAGAAGAAGAACCATAAACCATTATTCTAAAACTTTCTGAAACATATAATCTTTCCTAATCAAGTTTTATGTATTTATAACGAACACATCTAAATATATGGATTTCAAGATTTTGAGATTTTGATAACTGTTACAGTACGCATGTCTATCATTTCTAATCCTTCGACAAAAATCAAAGTAGCTCATTAGGCTGTTTTTTTTTTCTTTCTTTTTTTTTTTTTTTTTTTTTTCTCTCTGACCTTAATATGCCGACATCATCAAATAATTATGCTTCATCCCGAATTCTAATCAAAAGCCCCTTCTGACGTCATCATACAGATCCCAAATCATCAAAGCGAGCCCACCTTCACCTAATGTCATAACACACGAGGTAGTCAATTACTTCTCGTCGATTTTGTAAATCAGTTAAGTTTACGATTTACAAAAAGGAAGAAATAATTGGCCGGTTGTATTGCATGAATGAATATAAAATCATATAAGTATTATTGCTCTTTAAGAGGTATAATATAACCGTATAATATGCCTATTGGTTTTTCAATGGTAGCTTATATATGTACATTCAAAAGTATGTATATATATATATATATATATATATATATATATATATATATATATATATATATATATATATATACAAACACATATATATATATATATATATATATATATATATATATATATATATAGCGAGAGAGAAAGAAATGATCAGAGTTCAGCTTTATCCTCAGGAGGGGAAGAATAAAGAGAAAAAAGAAAAATGGCCCAATGGTTTCAATTCTCTTGAAGGAAGATCAAATGTAATCATATTTCGTCTTGAGAACGTTAAATGTAATCGGCTGCTTAAAGTAATTTCAAATGTGATACAAAGTAATTAAATTACTTAGTTCCTTTATGGATTCGACAGATACAAAGCGATTATGTCATGGGCTAATAACTCATTATCGCTAATACTAACCAAGTGTTTTTCGTTGAGAAAATGATAATATTATTAATGAAAAAATAAGAAATAACCAGAGTGAAGGAACCAGTGTAGTACTGTGTGGCCATGTCAAAGGACTGAATAACTCTCTAGCAGTAGTATCTCAATGGTGGCTGGTGCCCTGGCAAACGTACTACCTACTACGTATGATCAGCGCACAAGCACTTTCTCCACCCAAACTAAAACCGGGGAGGGCCAGGCAGTGGCTATTGATGAATCAGCAGGTAGACCTACAGGCTTCCCCAGACTCCCTATGCTTAGCTTACAAGTATGGTGAGGTTGTAGACGCTATAAGAAACTATCGAACTTGAGCGTGACTCAATCTCCAGTCCGGCAGAACGTCAGGCAGGGACGTTTCTAATAGGCCACCACAACCCTATTGTGATATTTTGACTTGGTTACTGTGACGGGCCAAGAGAGGAGTTGTGAACTCAAAGGCAGGTTGGAAACGACTGAGTTATATATTAAGGAACACTCTTCTTTATATACAAAACCTCAAGGCAACAGGACATAACATGTTCGAGAGACAGACAATGTTCAGAGCAAAACAGCAGACATGAATTTTCATGTTCGTTTTAGTGCGAGGGAAGAGCGAAGATACAAGCATATTATATACAAAAGGAATTATGTACAATTGTGTGACACACGGTTGGTACATGGCTCCCCCTCTAAAAATGACATACTGAACATGTTAAATAGGTGCCCTGAAACTGGAGAGGTAGTCCCTAGTAGTAAAAACTGCGCCGAAAAGCGGCAGTGAGTGGCTGTAGAAGTCGATGGTTGGGGTGCAAGCAAGTAGTGGATGATGGGTGGCTGTGTTGCCGCTCCGCTCGTCACGGGGTAGGCGAGTGTGTCCTACGGCATTCATAGGCGTGTGTGTCCTACGGCATTCATAGGCGTGTCCTACGGCATTCATAGGCAAGTGTGTCCTACGGCATTCATAGGCGTGTCCTACGGCATTCATAGGCCTACGGCGTTCATAGGCGTGTATGTCCTACAGCATTCACGTCAGCTTTGGTTGAAGTTGAATAGGTGTCCTCTTCGTCACGAGTGGAGGCGATGATGGAGGTTTGAAAGTCATGAAGTGGGTTCACATCAAGAGGAGAGCCGTCTGTGGCAGGTTGCAGGTGAGTGATACTGGTCATTTTCCCGAGGGTGAGCGAAGCCCTTTGGTCCCTCAACGGTTGTTGAGAGAGCTGAAAAGGCGTTGCTATACAGGCGGCTGGCGACGGCGAGTACTACTGCAGAAGGTATGCGTTGACGGCGTCATGGTAACGGTGAGAGGTGTAGGGGGGATGGGGAGGCGGGAGGCGCGAGTCACTCCGGGGTCACCAATGTGACGGGCCGTTTTTTTTTTTTTTTTTTTTTTTTTTTTTTTTTTTTTTTTTGAAACGATTGAGTTATTTATTAAGGAACACTCTTCTTTATATACAAAACCTCAAGGCAACAGGACATAACATGTTCGAGAGACAGACAATGTTCAGAGCAAAACAGCAGACATGAATTTTCATGTTCGTTTTAGTGCGAGGGAAGAGCGAAGATACAAGCATATTATATACAAAAGGAATTATGTACAATTGTGTGACACACGGTTGGTACATGGCTCCCCCTCTAAAAATGACATACTGAACATGTTAAATAGGTGCCCTGAAACTGGAGAGGTAGTCCCTAGTAGTAAAAACTGCGCCGAAAAGCGGCAGTGAGTGGCTGTAGAAGTCGATGGTTGGGGTGCAAGCAAGTAGTGGATGATGGGTGGCTGTGTTGCCGCTCCGCTCGTCACGGGGTAGGCGAGTGTGTCCTACGGCATTCATAGGCGTGTGTGTCCTACGGCATTCATAGGCGTGTCCTACGGCATTCATAGGCAAGTGTGTCCTACGGCATTCATAGGCGTGTCCTACGGCATTCATAGGCCTACGGCGTTCATAGGCGTGTATGTCCTACAGCATTCACGTCAGCTTTGGTTGAAGTTGAATAGGTGTCCTCTTCGTCACGAGTGGAGGCGATGATGGAGGTTTGAAAGTCATGAAGTGGGTTCACATCAGGAGGAGAGCCGTCTGTGGCAGGTTGCAGGTGAGTGATACTGGTCATTTTCCCGAGGGTGAGCGAAGCCCTTTGGTCCCTCAACGGTTGTTGAGAGAGCTGAAAAGGCGTTGCTATACAGGCGGCTGGCGACGGCGAGTACTACTGCAGAAGGTATGCGTTGACGGCGTCATGGTAACGGTGAGAGGTGTAGGGGGGATGGGGAGGCGGGAGGCGCGAGTCACTCCGGGGTCACCAATGTGACGGGCCGTTTTTTTTTTTTTTTTTTTTTTTTTTTTTTTTTTTTGAAACGATTGAGTTATTTATTAAGGAACACTCTTCTTTATATACAAAACCTCAAGGCAACAGGACATAACATGTTCGAGAGACAGACAATGTTCAGAGCAAAACAGCAGACATGAATTTTCATGTTCGTTTTAGTGCGAGGGAAGAGCGAAGATACAAGCATATTATATACAAAAGGAATTATGTACAATTGTGTGACACACGGTTGGTACATGGCTCCCCCTCTAAAAATGACAAACTGAACATGTTAAATAGGTGCCCTGAAACTGGAGAGGTAGGCCCTAGTAGTAAAAACTGCGCCGAAAAGCGGCAGTGAGTGGCTGTAGAAGTCGATGGTTGGGGTGCAAGCAAGTAGTGGATGATGGGTGGCTGTGTTGCCGCTCCGGCTCGTCACGGGGTAGGCGAGTGTGTCCTACGGCATTCATAGGCGTGTGTGTCCTACGGCATTCATAGGCGTGTCCTACGGCATTCATAGGCGAGTGTGTCCTACAGCATTCATAGGCGTGTCCTACGGCATTCATAGGCCTACAGCGTTCATAGGCATGTATGTCCTACAGCATTCACGTCAGCTTCGGTTGAAGTTGAATAGGTGTCCTCTTCGTCACGAGTGGAGGCGTTGATGGAGGTTTGAAAGTCATGAAGTGGGTTCACATCAGGAGGAGAGCCGTCTGCGGCAGGTTGCAGGTGAGTGATACTGGTCATTTTCCCGAAGGTGAGCGAAGCCCTTTGGTCCCTCAACGGTTGTTGAGAGAGCTGAAAAGGCGTTGCTATACAGGCGGCTGGCGACGGCGAGTACTGCTGCAGAAGGTATGCGTTGACGGCGTCATGGTAACAGTGAGAGGTGTAGGGGGGATGGGGAGGCGGGAGGCGCGAGTCACTCCGGGGTCACCAATGTGACGGGCCGTTTTTTTTTTTTTTTTTTTTTTTTTTTTTTTTTTTTTTTTTTTTTTGAAACGATTGAGTTTTTTATTAAGGAACACTCTTCTTTATATACAAAACCTCAAGGCAAAAGGACATAACATGTTCGAGAGACAGACAATGTTCAGAGCAAAACAGCAGACATGAATTTTCATGTTCGTTTTAGTGCGAGGGAAGAGCGAAGATACAAGCATATTATATACAAAAGGAATTATGTACAATTGTGTGACACACGGTTGGTACATGGCTCCCCCTCTAAAAATGACATACTGAACATGTTAAATAGGTGCCCTGAAACTGGAGAGGTAGGCCCTAGTAGTAAAAACTGCGTCGAAAAGCGGCAGTGAGTGGCTGTAGAAGTCGATGGTTGGGGTGCAAGCAAGTAGTGGATGATGGGTGGCTGTGTTGCCGCTCCGGCTCGTCACGGGGTAGGCGAGTGTGTCCTACGGCATTCATAGGCGTGTGTGTCCTACGGCATTCATAGGCGTGTCCTACGGCATTCATAGGCGAGTGTGTCCTACGGCATTCATAGGCGTGTCCTACGGCATTCATAGACCTACGGCGTTCATAGGCGTGTATGTCCTACAGCATTCACGTCAGCTTCGGTTGAAGTTGAATAGGTGTCCTCTTCGTCACGAGTGGAGGCGATGATGGAGGTTTGAAAGTCATGAAGTGGGTTCATATCAGGAGGAGAGCCGTCTGCGGCAGGTTGCAGGTGAGTGATACTGGTCATTTTCCCGAGGGTGAGCGAAGCCCTTTGGTCCCTCAACGGTTGTTGAGAGAGCTGAAAAGGCGTTGCTATACAGGCGGCTGGCGACAGCGAGTACTGCTGCAGAAGGTATGCGTTGACGGCGTCATGGTAACGGTGAGAGGTGTAGGGGGGATGGGGAGGCGGGAGGCGCGAGTCACTCCGGGGTCACCAATGTGACGGGCCGTTTTTTTTTTTTTTTTTTTTTTTTTGGAAACGATTGAGTTATTTATTAAGGAACACTCTTTCTTTATATACAAAACCTCAAGGCAACAGGACATAACATGTTCGAGAGACAGACAATGTTCAGAGCAAAACAGCAGACATGAATTTTCATGTTCGTTTTAGTGCGAGGGAAGAGCGAAGATACAAGCATATTATATACAAAAGGAATTATGTACAATTGTGTGACACACGGTTGGTACATGGCTCCCCCTCTAAAAATGACATACTGAACATGTTAAATAGGTGCCCTGAAACTGGAGAGGTAGTCCCTAGTAGTAAAAACTGCGCCGAAAAGCGGCAGTGAGTGGCTGTAGAAGTCGATGGTTGGGGTGCAAGCAAGTAGTGGATGATGGGTGGCTGTGTTGCCGCTCCGGCTCGTCACGGGGTAGGCGAGTGTGTCCTACGGCATTCATAGGCGTGTGTGTCCTACGGCATTCATAGGCGTGTCCTACAGCATTCATAGGCGTGTCCTACGGCATTCATAGGCCTACGGCGTTCATAGGCGTGTATGTCCTACAGCATTCACGTCAGCTTCGGTTGAAGTTGAATAGGTGTCCTCTTCGTCACGAGTGGAGGCGATGATGGAGGTTTGAAAGTCATGAAGTGGGTTCACATCAGGAGGAGAGCCGTCTGCGGCAGGTTGCAGGTGAGTGATACTGGTCATTTTCCCGAGGGTGAGCGAAGCCCTTTGGTCCCTCAACGGTTGTTGAGAGAGCTGAAAAGGCGTTGCTATACAGGCGGCTGGCGACGGCGAGTACTGCTGCAGAAGGTATGCGTTGACGGCGTCATGATAACGGTGAGAGGTGTAGGGGGGATGGGGAGGCGGGAGGCGCGAGTCACTCCGGGGTCACCAATGTGACGGGCCGTTTTTTTTTTTTTTTTTTTTTTTTTGGAAACGATTGAGTTATTTATTAAGGAACACTCTTTCTTTATATACAAAACCTCAAGGCAACAGGACATAACATGTTCGAGAGACAGACAATGTTCAGAGCAAAACAGCAGACATGAATTTTCATGTTCGTTTTAGTGCGAGGGAAGAGCGAAGATACAAGCATATCATATACAAAAGGAATTATGTACAATTGTGTGACACACGGTTGGTACATTACGCACAATGCTCCTGTGGATATTTCTAAAAAGTGTGTGTAGGGATAAGAGAGGGGGTCCTACAGCTTGAATTCAGTAATGACGGAACCTGATAAAGGAAACAAATACAAACAAGCTTAAAAAACGTCGTATTATAACTTTATTTGTTCCTAGTGGAAACATTATGTAAGATCGGTTTTCTGTAGAAAGAAGAAGGATACAAGTTTTGATCAACAACAAACTGATTTCAATAATGCATTTATGACGATTTCTTTAGCCGTTTCGTTTTCATCTCTTACCCAAATGCTTTCCTCCCTTCAAAGTGACGTGTCCATTTCCTCTTCGTGAGAAACAATATCATTATTTCTATATTTGATTCTCATTGAAATATGTAAATTCAGTTCTGACTCAGAAACCTTTACAATGAAAATATCATTTAGGGATATGTACTTCTTTAAACATGAGATTGCCGGCCTACCGTGTCCATTTGCAATGCAAATTGATTGAAAGGTTTCAAATAAATATTCGGCTCAATGCAACGAAGACAATTAGCATTTTTCAATGTTTTTTTTTATTCTCTGGTGTGTCTTCCACTGTTAATATGTATATATATATATATATATATATATATATATATATATATATATATATATATATATATATATATATATATAT
>NC_090727.1:107810991-107813491 GCF_036898095.1 Palaemon carinicauda | reverse complement strand
CCCCGCCAGGCCAACGATATAGAGTTCCTGTATCAGGCTTAGTTTTAAGAAAAAATAAAATTACGAAGAAGTCTTCATAAGAGAATGCGGTTTCCAGAGCTCTGGAGGTATTCTTAGAAAGTCTTCAGAGAAGAATTGCATTCTTTCGACACATACATATTCTCTCTCTCTCTCTCTCTCTCTCTCTCTCTCTCTCTCTCTCTCTCTCTCTCTCTCTCTCTCTCTCTTTTTTTTTCTCTCTCTCTTTCTCTCTCTCTCTCTCTCTCTCTCTCTCTCTCTCTCTCTCTCTCTCTCTCTCTCTCTCTTGGAAATACTAAACAGGCTTCAGACTTCAGAGAAAGAAATGACGAAGAAGTCTTCATAAGAGAATGCGGTTTCCGGAGCTCTGGAGGCTTTCTTAAAAAGTCTTCAGAGAAAAAATTGCGTTCTTTCGACGCACACATATTTATCTCTCTCTCTCTCTCTCTCTTTCTCTCTCTCTCTCTCTCTCTCTCTCTCTCTCTCTCTCTCTCTCTCTCTCTCTCTCTCTCTCAGCATTCATTTAAGCTTTGAAAAATATCAGTGTTATTAATTTTCATTATGAATATATATATATAAATATATATATATATATATATATATATATATAAATATATTAATATATATATATATATATATATATATATCTATATATATTTAAAATATATAAATATGTATATATATATATATATATATATATATATAAATATATGAAGATATAAATATATAAATATATATATATATATATATATATATATATATATATATATATTTATATATATACATATATATATATGTATATATATATATATATATATATATATATATATATATATATGTATACATATATAAATATATATATATATATTATATATATATATATATATAAATATACATTATATAGATATATATAAATATATATATATATATATATATATATATATATATATATAAATGTATATATAGATATATAAATATATATATATATATATATATATATACATATATATAATTATATATAAATATATATATATATATATATATATATAAATATATAAATATATATAAATATATTAATATATAAATATATATATATATATATATATATATATATATATATATCTAAATATATAAATATATATATATATATATATATATATATATATACTATATATATATATATATATATATATATACTGTATATATGTTGTCAGGCAGTAACGTAATTTTAAAGTAAAATCTTGTTTTTTTTTTTTTTTTGCCTTTTTGCACTGATGGCTTTCATTTTTATTTTGTTTACAATTTTGTAAAGCTAAATTAAGTATTTTGCTGTTGGTTTTACCTTAGTACATATATTTTGGTTAAATGTAGTGTTTAATTTGCTTTGGTTTAAATGTAATGTTTAATTTGCTTTGGTTGAAAAAGCTTAAGTTTTGTGGCGCCATCTATTGAGTACATTTTGAAGTGCGGCCTTCCTCAGTATTTTTACTTTCTTGGCAAATTTTTAACTCATTTATTTTTCTTTGTGGTGACTGGGAGTGTTGTAAGGAGAGGTGACTTGTGACTCTCCTAAAGTATTCTCGAGAGTCGAGTTCAAGGCTGTTGAAGACTCTGGAGCTGCTGATCTGCCTATTGTGGAATATATATACAATTTGTCATTGAGCTGCTTCTTAATGTGGAAGGCAGTTTACCTGTGAAGCTACGTGTGAGAACAAGACTTGCAACTGTGGTTCAAGTGATCTACTGCTTAACCTGGACATTGGCAGTTTGGTGTAGAGCAGGGCTCGAGAGCCTTTTTCATCTTTGATGGATATATCTACTGTATCAGCACCAGAGTGGTCTTGTTGGAGCAAGTAGGGAGGCTTCTCTTAGGTAAGAGGAACATCCCCTGTATTTTGTCGAGCCATAGACTGAAAGTGCATATCCACCAACGGTTGTGAAGGGCTGTTCTACTAATGAGAGTGACGACTTGTGACCATATTTTTGAGCAGCAGATGGACTCGTCTATATCAGTACCGGTCTGTGTCATAGGACCAATATATTTGTGCGTTTAACTATTGTCAAAGTTGATGAAGGTTTATTATGAGAGTGTTGTAAGATTATGTACTTTAATATTAAGGTTTAGATTGTGATATAGGTAGGATTATTGTTCTTTTTGTATGTTCTTCCACTTCTTTCCTTTCTGTTTAGTAATAGATTAGCGTGGTGGGTTAAGGCTTTTGGATACCTTAACATTAAAGATTTGATTTCCTCACTATGAGTAGGGTTTAGTTTTAGCATTAGGTGACTCATTGAGTTAATCGATGGCATATTGTACTTAATCAATTTATTACTTTTTTGTGGGCCATCAGTGTTAGTACCTTTATTGTTGTAATAAATATTGTGAAATTTTTGCCCTTGTATCTTTCTGGTTTTCCTCGTTCCTACTGATTTGAGTTTTTGTCACTGGATTTGTGAATAAGATAAAAGAACCCGTTATGGC
>NC_090727.1:107805805-107808305 GCF_036898095.1 Palaemon carinicauda | reverse complement strand
GCTCTCTCCCGTGTTCCTCGCCTATCAAGCTATACTAAACAATGATAAGCGTAAAGTTGGGTCTTCTAAAAAGTAAGTGAACAACAATAAAGATAGAAATTTCATTCAAGTTTTCTTAATGCTGCTAAACCAAAGCCTCAGCACTTCTTTTTCTGTAATAAATACCCATAAAATTCCATTATAAGAAATAAAATGTTATATTGAAATAGAGCCAAAATAAGGGCGGCTAAAGGGAGACTTTAACTTAATGGCCAATCATAGAGGTCTCTGTGACCTCCCACCCAAAATACATTACATCATTTTCCATTACACCAAACCAAAATTCAATGCAATTCCTATTCTACTACTCAAAGGGAGTTGCATACATTTCCTTCATGTATAGAGCTCCAATTGGAAACGTTCCTGCTTAGCAATCTGTCGGACTGGAGTTCTTGATCAGCAAACGCTCCTAAGCTATAGGTCTATAGTTCTACCTGATGAGTCATCGGTAGACATTGCATAGTCCAACAGTTTATTCTTAACTCAATCCACACCTGACAATAAATCATATCTTCATATCCCTTTCTTGAAGTATATTATCATTATCTTTACTATTCTTCTTATCATTATCGTTACTTTCATTATTACTAGCCAAGCTGCAACCTTAGCCTATGTGATCTTCAATTTGGTCTAGCCAAATATTATTCACGAGTACTCACTTTGTTAACAGACATGAGCGATGTCTTTCGCATGCTTTGAAGGACATAAAAATCTAATGTTCCAGTATCTTCAGTGAATATTAAAATCAAAGAGACATCAAGGAAAAAGAAAAAGAAAAAGAAAATATACGTAGTTGGAACTGAGAGATGTTAATAGAATTCTGAACAACTACGAAAATCCCATACACTTTTGAGCCTCATCAAAGATGAATTCCCTGAAGTTCCATTTTCATTAGTTAAGGAGAGAGAGAGAGAGAGAGAGAGAGAGAGAGAGAGAGAGAGAGAGAGAGAGAGAGAGAGAGTCGATCTCGACATTTCAAATCACATAAATAACCGAATTGAAAAGGCGAAAATTACAAAGCCACTACCAAAAAAATAATATCTTGAAAACTCAATAATTATTTGTGAGGTGATGCCATTAAAATATTACGACAATCTCTCTCTCTCTCTCTCTCTCTTCTCTCTCTCTCTCTCTCTCTCTCTCTCTCTCTCTCTCTCTCTCTCTCTCTCTCTCTCAAAGGAACTGAGAGCACAATCAATTAGCATCACTACCATCTATATCCACATCAAAGCATCCATTTCCACTTGGCCTCTTGCAGGCTCTGATTAATGACTGGTGTACTTGACTGAGCAGAAATTAAAGAAGATAACACTATTAGCAAAAGAAAAAACTTCTGTGAAGCAAAAAAAAAAAAAAAAAAAACGTAATTCCACGAATCTAGAGAAACCTTCTTTTCTGAGAGATCAAATGAATATGTTTTTGTTAAGGTAAGTTTTTTCTAAGCGGACACTGGAACACACGGGTAGAGAAAAGAGTAGGGACTCTTCTTCTGTAAACTGGATTGACAAATAGATTTTTTCTTAGATCGTTAAATATAAGAATCGCTCAAACTGGGATACTTGTTCAAGCTGTGGAAGCAAGACGGGCTTTTTAATGCGAGTGCTTAAAGGGATGGCGCCCGAGCACATGACTCTGATCTAAAAGCCATATTGAATCAGGATTATAACTCTGACAGTCTATATCGTCTTTCAACTTTTCTAAGTTTGGATAACCTAACATGATGAAAGGGTTTGCGTATTGACATGATCAGTAAAGCTGTGTTAGTAAGGATCACCTATACTAGGTTGGTTTCTGTGAGCGATCAGGCAAAAAATTTCCCACCATCACCAAACCGCACCTGCCAACGTAGTGATGAAAACTAGCCAAGCCCGATATGTGAACTGACATGTCATAAGCCTATGTCCTGCAGTGGACTATAAACGCCTGTATTTGTCGTGTGTTTATTTATCTATATACATATATATATATATATATATATATATATATATATATATATATATATATATATATATATATATATATATATATATATACACGAGTGCCAAATTACTTAAACCAACTCTATCCATGGTTTAGGAAAAGACAAATACTGGAACTATATTTCCATACCGATTTCTGGTGCCGTCGGATGTTTCAGCTATTATATGGAACCATGGAATTACACTTCAATATGAAGGTTATGGCAGTAAAAGTAAAATGCAATAATGATTTGGGAATCCATAATCATTTAACAAAATAAAAGGAAGCTTTGAAATTATTATAAAAAAAATGTTGACGAAAGAAAACTTTGAAATCAATTTTGAAATATCAGGTCAATTTCAACTAATACATAAAAAGAAGACTTGCCTAAAATGTATCAAATGTTCACTTGATTCGACGGTTTCTTTAATCAATTATATAAGTGAACATAATAAATATCTCTACTGCAAATCACATACTAATTAATGTTGTTACTTAATAA
>NC_090727.1:107793305-107798305 GCF_036898095.1 Palaemon carinicauda | reverse complement strand
ATACAAGATCTGTTGTCTGATCCCTTTCAAAGTTATAGTCCCTCCCCGCTCCCTGATGAACAAGGGTCCCGAGGTCTTATAGGAAGTCCTTGATAGAAAGGACTTTAGAGTGGTAACCGGGCATAGGGAAGGATCCTGAAGGAGAGGGATAATTTTCCAGGAGGACCATCTATTCTGAGGGTCTTCATTTTTGGCCAAGAAGACCTTGTCTGGGGAGAGGAGGACCTCTCCTGACGGAAGGAACTCTATGTGGCCTGGATCCCTTGATAAGGCAGCTAATTCCGAAATCCTGGCGCCAGATGCTAAACTCACGAGAAAGAGAGTTTTCCTGAGTAGAGGGATATACTCACATGAATCGTTGACGGTTTCTGACGCTAGTTTAAGAACATCATTGAGAAACCAGGAAATCGGGCTAGGACGAGAAGATGGTCTCAGTCTGGCACAGGCTCTTGGGATCGAAGCTAGCAGGGGCCCCGGTTCGAGGGGTTCTTTTCAGAACAGAAGCAAAGGGAGATATTTCTCCCGTGGAAAAGGGTCACGTGGTGGCCGAGGCGGTAAAACCTCCAACTACTGACGGTCTTCAGGTAGGAGGGAGACTTTATGTGTTCCGGAGTCGCTGGAAATTCAGTCCTTGGGCCTTCAGCATAATCTCCAAGGGCCTGGGGTGGAGTTGGATAGAAGGGCCTCCTCCACCGAACAGATTCCATCAACCCTCGACACCGGACCTACTTTTGTTTACCCAAGATCTTCTTCGCAAGAACGCGATCAAGGAAACGAAATATCTGAAGTTTCAAGGTCGCTTATTCAGCGTTCCGAAGAAAGACTCCGACAGCCGAAGGGTCATCCTCGATCTGTCTCGACTAAACTTGTCCATTCAATGCGACAGGTTTCACATGCTTACCGTCTCGTAGGTGCGAACCTTGCTTCCCCGTGGGGCCGTCACCACCTCCATCGATCTTACCGATGCTTACTATCACGTTCCAATAGCGAGACACTTCCGCCCATTCCTAGGATTCAGACTGGACGACAAGGCTTACACGTTCAAAGTGATGCTTTTCGGGCTCAACATCGCGCCCAGAATCTTCACGAAACTGGCGGAATCGGTCATTCAGGAACTCCGGTCCCACGGAATCCAAGTCGTCGCATACCTGGACGATTGGCTAATCTGGTCAGACAACGTCGAGGATTGTCTCAAGGCAACAAACAAGGTGATCCAATATCTTCAGTTTCTGGGATTCCAGATAAACTTCGGAAAGTCTCGTCTGACACCAAAGACCAAATTTCAGTGGCTGGGATTACGGTGGGACCTACGTTCTCACACTCTATGTCTCCCCAGGTCCAAGAGGATAGAGATTGCGAAAAATACCAAACGCTTTCTCGGGGAAAAGGTAACTTCCAGAAGGAACCAGGAGAGGATTCTAGGGTCCCTACAATTCGCTTCAGTGACAGACCTCCTTCTGAAAGCGAAACTGAAAGACATCAACCGAGTTTGGCGCTCCAGAGCGAACACCAAACGTCGGGACAAGAAGACACGCCTTCCTCCCATTCTTCGGAAGAGGCTTCTCCCATGGACAACCGCCAAGAGCCTATCAAAGTTGGTTCCGTTGCAGTACCCCCCTCCAAGGATAGTCATCCACACGGATGCCTCCCTATCAGGTTGGGGAGGCTACTCCCAACACAGGAAAGTTCAGGGCCTTTGGTCCACAATGTTCCAGCAATTTCACATAAACGTCCTGGAGGCCATGGCTGTCTTACTAACCTTGAAACGTCTTTCCCCGGCCAAGAAACAACATCTGAGGATAGTCCTCGACAACGAAGTCATAGTCCGTTGTCTAAACAGAGGGGGCTCCAAGTCAGGTCCCATCAATCACGTGATGGTGGCAATCTTCTCCCTGGCGGTCTCAAACCAATGGCACCTATCCGCCGTCCATCTGGCTGGAGTTCGGAACGTTGTGGCAGACGCACTCTCCAGGACGGTACCGTTGGAGTCAGAATGGTCACTAGATCGCAAATCCTTTCAATGGATCCTCTTCCAAGTGCCGGATCTCCAGGTAGACCTCTTCGGGACGGAATCCAACCACAAGCTGAAATGTTATGTGGCCCCCAACCTGGACCCTCGGGCTTACGCCACGGATGCCATGTCTCTCGACTGGAACGCCTGGGAAAGGATTTACCTTTTCCCACCGGTGAACCTACTGATGAAAGTGCTGGACAAACTTCGAACCTTCAAAGGTCAAGTAGCCCTGGTGGCCCCCAATTGGCCCAAGAGCAATTGGTTTCCTCTTTTACTGGAGCTGAATCTCCACCCTCACCAGATTCCCAACCCGACTTTGACCCAGATAGTACAAACGTGCACTGTGTTCGCTTCCTCAAACATTCAGACCACCCTAACTTTATGGACTTCATGAAGTTTGCGGCACACAAAGGGGCTAACATAGACCCCCAGAATACTTTATTTTTAGAATCTGACAAGAGAGACTCCACTCTTCGTCAATATGACTCAGCGGTCAAAAAACTAGCTAAGTTTTTGAAAGATTCTAGTACTGACTTTATGACACTAAACCTAACGGTAACCTTTTTCAGAACCTTGTTTGAGTCGGGCTTAGCAGCTAACACTATTACTACCATCAAGTCTGCCTTGAAGAAGATTTTTCTAATCGGCTTTAATATAGATCTAACAGATTCATTGCTAGCTTCGATCCCAAGAGCCTGTGGCAGACTGAGACCATCTTCTCGTCCTAGCCCGATTTCCTGGTTTCTCAATGATGTTCTTAAACTAGCGTCAGAAACCGTCAACGATTCATGTGAGTATATCCCTCTACTCAGGAAAACTCTCTTTCTCGTGAGTTTAGCATCTGGCGCCAGGATTTCGGAATTAGCTGCCTTATCAAGGGATCCAGGCCACATAGAGTTCCTTCCGTCAGGAGAGGTCCTCCTCTCCCCAGACAAGGTCTTCTTGGCCAAAAATGAAGACCCTCAGAATAGATGGTCCTCCTGGAAAATTATCCCTCTCCTTCAGGATCCTTCCCTATGCCCGGTTACCACTCTAAAGTCCTTTCTATCAAGGACTTCCTATAAGACCTCGGGACCCTTGTTCATCAGGGAGCGGGGAGGGACTATAACTTTGAAAGGGATCAGACAACAGATCTTGTATTTTATTAAACAGGCCAATCCAGAGTCTTTTCCTCACGTCCACGACATTCGGGCGGTAGCGACCTCAATAAATTTTTTCCATCATATGAACTTTACAGATATCTCTAAATATACCGGATGGAAATCCCCCTCAGTGTTCAAGCGGCACTATCTTAAACAATTAGAGGCCCTTCAACTCGCTACCGTAGCTGCAGGGAGCGTGGTATCCCCCGGACAAATTCCTTCTAACTAATCCCTGAATCCTATATCTTCCACCTTCTTCCTCTTACCTGCCTCTCTTACAGTTCCTACCTGAGTTCGGTTTGTTGTATCACACCCATGGGTGTTCCTAGTTCGTAACATTGCCATTTTATTATCATTGTTCAATTTATTCTTCCATACGAACTGTATTTCTTTAGTGTTCAAGTGTATGTAATTTGTTCCAGTGTTTGACCTTAATTGGTTTTGTTTTAAGTTAATGTTCTTTTGTCTTCCCTTCCTGGGATATTATACCTTATCATGCTGATGTTATTAAAGACGTCCGTCTTCTACGTTAACTTTTGATTAAACCACTGTTTGTTATGTTGATTTTAATTCGTTCCCGTATAGTTAATAAAGTTTGGGTTCGTTTTCTCTGGTACTATTTCACTGCGCGGCACAGGGATTGAGCCCAGAAAAGGGATTTTGACGAAGGAAAAATCTATTTCTGGGCGAGAGACCTGTGCCGCCCAGTGAACCCACCCTATTTGCTCCCCCCCTGTTCAGACCCCAAACTTAAGGGTGCTGTAAGGAGTGATGGGCAAGCGTGGGTTGAGTTAGTAGTACTGGTCTGCGAGGCAGGGGAGGTTGAACGGCACCTCACTATTGGGGGATTTCGAAGAGGAGAAGTCTAAATGGTACGAGACCTCTGGTATTTCGCCCCAGTCTATACCGACACCATTAGGTGAGCGAGCTAGTTCAACCTAGCATTCCTTTACATTTTTTCTCTGGTAATATTAGCAGTTATATTCCTTTGAAATGGTGCTTAAGGAGCATTTCACTGGGCGGCACAGGTCTCTCGCCCAGAAATAGATTTTTCCTTCGTCAAAATCCCTTTTTTAAAAATAAGCTAGATACAGCAACTCTATATTGTTGGCTCGGCGGGGCTGTCCGCTTCCCGCCAGCCTGGCAGGGCCTCCGCCCCCCCCTCCAGCCAGCTCGGGCAGGCCCCCCCCCCCTCTATCCCGCCAGCCCAAGCGGGCCTCACCCTCTGCCGTCAGCTCGGGAAGGTCTCACCCCACCCGCCAGCCAGGGTGGGCCTCCCCCCTCCCACCAGCCTGGGCGGACCTCCCCCCCTCCCATCAGCCCAGGCAAGCCTCCCCCCTCCTGCCAGCCCGTGAGGGACTCCCCCCTCCCGCCAGCACGGGAGGGACTCCCCCCTCCCGCCAGAGAGGCAGGCCTCCCCCTCTCCTGCTAGCCCCAGGCGGGCCTCCTCCCCCCCCTCTCCAGCCAGCCCGGGAGGGCCTCCCCCCATCCCGCCAGCCCAGGCATGCCTTACCCCCTCCCGCCAGCCAGGGCAGGCCTCCCCCTCGCTCGCGCCAACCTGGGGTGCCTCCCCCCCTCCAGCCATTTTTGTTTTCCTATTTATTTCTTTATCATTTGTGGTCCTTTCTTTCATTCTTTAATCATTTATTTATCAAATATTCTCATTATTTTAGAAATGAATGGCCTTCCTCTCCGGTGCTCGTCTTTGACAGTCTATATTAGTTCCTAGATTTTCACTATCTCTCCAGAAAAGAAATCTCTCCCGAACAGCAGCATGAAACACCTTCCCTGGACCATTCCAACCCGGAACTATTTGATATTTGAATGAAGCCAAGAAAAGGTAT
>NC_090727.1:107778305-107780805 GCF_036898095.1 Palaemon carinicauda | reverse complement strand
TTCATGGGGATAATTGAATTTGTTTAAGCAAGAACACAGCTCAATATAAATATTGTCATGTATGAGGCCTTTGTCCTGCACTGGACTAGAAGCTGTCTATTTGTTGCTAGTTCAGCCTTTTTTGCTATTTAGATATTTTCCTCCATTACCATTTTAATGATTTTTTCGTTCTCCTTTATTACTATAACTTAATTATTGATGTAAATATTGAAGACCAAACATCCTGCCAAAACAAAACTGGGAATAGCGTTGCACCAGTTCGGAGATGAACATTTTGACCTCTATATTGATGTTCATCACCTCTAGTATTTGAGGCACTTTGACCTCTATAATGATGTTCCTCACCTCTAGTATTAGAGGTTGTTTGACCTCTTTGTAGTAGCTCTTTACTTATAGCATTAGAGAGTCTTTGACATCTATTTCTGAAGTGTCATACATCTGGAATTAGAGGTTTTTTTGGCCTATATTTTGAGGTGCCATACTTCGAGTATTGAAGGCTCTATGACCTCTATAGTTATATTCCTTACCTCTAGTGTTAGAGGCTCTTTGACCTCTATATTGATGTTATTTACCTCTAGTATTAGAGGTTCTTTGATCTCTATTTAGTATCTCTTTGCCTCTAGCATTAGAAGGTCTTTGACATCTATTTTTGAAGTGCCATACGTCTTGCATTGTTGGTTCTTTTACTTTTATTTTGAGGTGCTATTCTTCTAGTATTAGAAGCTCCTTGACCATATTTCAAGCATTACAGCCTCTTTGACCTCTGTTTTGAAGTGTCATATCTCTAGCATTAGGTAAACTTTGTACTTCATTATGAGGTGCCGTACTTCTTGCTTTTAAATTATCCTCTTTCGATATTTTCGTCATGGCTATTTTACCTTGGCTACATCTGCGCAATTAGGGCAAAGACTCTTCAATTCTTCTATAACTATGTCTCTGATTTTACGTCTATGAAGACACACTTCTTCCACAGCATTCCCATCTCATCCAATTCCCCCCAACACCAAAGACCCACATGAAAGCCATCTATCTGTCATGGTGTAGTTTCATCTTTACCTTTAACTGAAATAATTTAAGCTAGAATACAGCTCAATATAAATATTGTTATGTATGAGGCCTTTGTTCTACACTGCTCAATAAACCGTCTATTTGTTACTTGTTCTATTTATTTTTTCTCCATTACCATTTTAATATTTTTTCGTTCCCCTTTATTACCATTAATCCATTTTTGTTGTAAATATTAAAGACCAAACCTCCTGCCAAAACAAGACTGGGAACTCCCATGAAAAGTCCCGCTTTGCACCAATTGGTAGATACAGATGAAAGAGAAGAGTCTAACAAGAGAATAATATTACTAGGATTGTGTCTGTATAGATTGCCTTACCTTGTGTAAGACACGGGCTCTTGCGTTGGTAGCCCGTAAGTTTTACTAGGAGGAAATTGCAGGGTATCTTTGAATTCATATTTTGCTGATAAAAAATTAGAAAGTATTATGCAAATTCTATTAAAGTATTGCATTAATTTTCCTTATAATGATGATATTTGTAAACAATCATTACTTTTCATTTTGATCTAGATAAAAGTTTTATTATTTATCCAATATTGTAGTATCGTGAGAGATTTAAAATGATTTTAGAACAAAAGTCATTCTTGTGAGATATGCCATATTGAGGCATAGGATGGTCTTCCATCAGTTGCTTTCAAAAGCCGGAGACTCGAAGAATTTGATCTCTCTGATTGGATCTCTCTTTTGGAGTTAAATTTATCCATTTTCATTATCTCATGAGAAGGAAAATTTAAATGGAGCAGTATGGTACCGTCTTTAAAGATTTAAATTAGAAGGATGGTCAGAGTTATAAAAAAAAATCTTATTTATCATTCATAAGTAACAATGACGGTTCCAGAGATGAATATCTAGATCAGGAATAAGAAGAAAATTAATTTGAACACTTTTGTTGCTTTAATAATTTTTTTCTTTACTTCCTTTAAATGAATATTGAAAATAATACCTTATCAATACTATTCATAGATATCTATAAATGTTATGATTATTTGTTATATAGGGAAAATATTACATAAAATGTTCTTATCTAAAGAATCATAATCAAGATATTGGTCAGGTCCTTTACTGACGTGGTTGCTGTCAGCATTAGGTGTTCTTTGATCTTTTAACATCTTTGAGAGTACTAGTTCTTACCGAGAGCTAGTGCTTAATATGGTTACGGTACAATAAGGAATTTCTCAATTGCCAGACAGTATTCCGACGGTATTTTTGGTGAAGTTATCCTTTTAATTTCGGTCTCATGTCCTGGTGAAACACTTGAAATCTCCTCTAAGTACGTATATTCATTAATAGTCTATAGAGGCTCGTCCATAACCCTTGATTTATATTTCTCTCTCCATATTAATTGAACATTATTTTAGTTTAATTATATTCTTTTTGTGTTCTATTGAAATTTTATGTCATCTTCTAATCTTGAGTATATATATATATATATAT
>NC_090727.1:107773305-107775805 GCF_036898095.1 Palaemon carinicauda | reverse complement strand
ATAGAGTTGCATTAGTCAATCCTGGTAATAGCACAGTTTATCACAAATTTCTTAACAGAATTTTCGTCCAGGTACTTTTTTTATAAACGCAATATATCGTAGATGATACCCAGCATTTTATTTTACATTATTTATTTGGGCCTTTAGAGACAGGTTACAGTCTAGAATTACTCCTATATCTCGAACTTTACAAGATGCGGTCACCGAGTCATTATTTATGTTTATTTGAATATCACCGAAGTTTTTCACGCTGTTTCTCTTGCCCACCACCATGAATTCAGTTTTGTTCTCATTTAATTTTAGTTGTTTAAATGTCATCCATTCTCTAACACTATCAAGGATTCGGTTTAGAGTTTCAGTAGTGTCATATATATCATTTATGGAGAAGTAAAATTGTCTCTCTTCTAAGAGACACAAGTTTTGCATTATCTTCGGAGGAAGAGATGCAGCAAGTTGAGACCTGGCACCGAGATGTAGAGAAGGTTTTTAGTCATCACCCTGGGATCGTCCTTTTGGTGTGGGTATTAATGTATATATATATATATATATATATATATATATATATATATATATATATATATATATATATATATATATATATATATAGCATTATTATTGATTTTATAAGTAGTAGATCTCAGAGAGTTGTTGTTGATGGGGACCATAGTGAGTATAGGAATGTGATATCCGGTGTTCCACAGGGTAGTGTTCTTTGCCCATTACTTTTCATACTATATACACATGACATGTGGTTTGGCCTAGAAAATAAGCTTGTTGCATATGCAGATGATGCTACTCTCTTTGCATCAATTCCATCCCCTGAATGTAGATCTGGGGTTGGTGAATCCCTTAATAGAGATTTAGCTAAAATTAGTGCATGGTGCAAATTATGGGGTATGAAGTTGAATCCTAACAAAACTCAAAGTGTGATTGTAAGTAGGTCAAGGACGTAGGCTCCTCAACATCCGGATCTCAGTATTGATGTTTCTTTAAATTTGTATGACTCTTTAAAAATTTTATGTTTTGAGAAACATATAAGGTCTGTGTCTTCTTCAATTGCACAAAAACTTGGCTTATTGAGAAAGTCTTTTAAGATATTCGGTGATCAATCTATTCTGAAGAATCGTTTTAATTCTTTTATTCTACCTTGTTTTAAGTATTGTTCTCCTGTCTGGTCTTCAGCTGCTGATTCTCCTCTTAATTTGTTGGACAGAAACTTACGGTCTATTAAATTTCTTATTCCTGATCTAGATATTAATCTCTGGCACCGTCGTTCAATTAGTTCATTATGGATGTTGCAAAAGATTTTTCATAACTCTGACCATCCTTTACATTCAGATCTCCCTGGACAATTCTATCCTGTTCGTAATACTAGGCAGGCAGTTAATTCTAATAGCCAGGCCTTCTCCATCATAAGACTCAATACTACGCAGTACTCAAGAAGTTTTATTCCAGCTGTTACCAAGTTGTGGAATGATCTTCCTAATCGGGTTGTTGAATCAGTAGAACTTCAAAAGTTAAAAGTTGGAGCAAATGCTTTTTTGTTGACCAGGCGGACATGAGTCTTTTTATAGTTGATATATGACATATTTGTTTTTGACGTTGTTTATGGTTTATATATGACATATCTCTTTTGACATTACTTTTTTTGGAATGATTTATTGTTGATTTGTTCTCTTCAGTTGTTTATTTCCTTATTTCCTTTCCTCACTGAGCTATTTTTCCCTATTGGAGCCCCTGGCCTTATAGCATCTTGCTTTTGCAAATAGGGTTGTAGCTTGGATAGTAATAATATATATATATATATATATATATATATATATATATATATATATATATATATATACATATATATATATATATAAATATATATATATATATATATATATATATATATATATATATATATATATATATATATATATATATATATGGACCCTGGAGAAATATACGTAACGCAAGAAAGTGCTTGGTACCTGGCCTTTTTCTTTTTTGTTTCCTGTGGATTTCATACTTGTATATCTTTCGCGTGCTCTTTTGTGACTGATAAGTAATATATATATATATATATATATATATATATATATATATATATATATATATATATATATATATATATACATATATATATATATATATATATATATATATATATACTATATATATATATATATATATATATATATATATATAGATATATATATATATATATATATATATATATATATATATATATATATATATATATATATATATATAGATATATATATATATATATATATATATATATATATATATATATATATATATATATGTATATTTATATATATATGTATATATATATGTATGTATATTATAAATATTTATATATTATTACACATATATCTATATATATATATATATATATACATATATATATATATATATATATATATATATATATATATATATATATATATATATATGTATATATTCATGTATACACACACACACACACATA
>NC_090727.1:107758305-107763305 GCF_036898095.1 Palaemon carinicauda | reverse complement strand
TGGGGTTTTCCTCAGTGCCAACCATCTTGCCTCTAGTTTGACATGAAACCATCACACTACACACTTCCCGACACATATTAAACCAATCAGTGACTGTATTAGGTGATTTCCCAGTTAATTGTATGGTAGTGTTAATTGGGGTCTTGTATTAGAGGTGGATTGCCAAGTAGACCGTATCCTTATTCTAGTGCTAATCTGCCTTTGAAGAGACGGATTAGCTATAGTGAAAAGTCGGTGATGATCCTCCTTGTTAGAGGTGGATTAGCAGGTAGACCGTATCCTTAAAGACTGGTGGTAGGTATAAGTCGGTAATGATCCTCCTTATAAGAGGTGGATTATCAAGTCGGTAGTGATCCTCCTTATTAGAGGCGGATTAGCAAGTAGACCGTATCCTTAGGGACTGATGGTAGGTATCATACTATAGTCAGAAAGGGATGGTAGATAGCAAAATCGGCGGTAGATAGCATACTATAATATCACCCATTTGGGTCCAGAGTTTACTAACCAAAAGCAAAACTACCATGTAAACCACATCATTTGTTGGAAGCCAAAGACTAATTCGTTCTTAGCATAAATTTCCCGAAATTTCAAAGCCCCGGCTCAACCTCAAAACATAAAAAGTAAATCCTATTCGGTAATAACAGGCAGTGGGTAGCTGGTATTGCTATTTAAGTCGTATAGATTTCTTAATATGTAACGAATTCGTGAAGGAAAAATGGCACCAATGTTATTGAGAGAGAGAGAGAGAGAGAGGAGAGAGAGAGAGAGAGAGAGAGAGAGAGAGAGAGGAGAGAGAGAGAGAGAGAGAATACACTTATATTTCAGATTTATATCATTACTAATCATAAAAAGTACTTGGGCAACATGTTAGGTTACCCAATAACGAATTCCTTCTTATATATAATAGGGGATCTATTCTATCTCCTTTTAATCTATACAAAGAGATGGAATACAATAAAAATAATAATAATTGATGAGTGAATCAATGCTGAAATTCTTATCATAACATATTCCACCCAAGGTCTGAATTTATCCTCCACCCCAGATTTGAAATTAGTGCCCACAGTGCACCTCATGTAGAGCACTGTCGACATTACTTGAGGGTTTTTGCAGCGTTCCTTTGGATCCTTATTTCCACTGGATTTATATCCTTCTACTTAAGCTCCGTTCTTGCTTCCTTTCTTCCTATTTCCTATCCAAACTCAAAACTTTTGCCAGGCTATATAGCTAAATCTATATATCAATCTTAAAACCCATATCCCATATCCCGTATCCAATACATATTTCTCCGTATATATTTGGTTATCATGAACACCCAAACCACAGACAATGGCAATCCTATATCTTCTAAGGAGGTATGCAATCCTTATATACTTCTCTACCAATAAAATAATTAACAATTTTATTAAAACCTTTTGAAACCTCTGCGTACTAGGAGCTAAGTGGATGTACTGAAAAGTTCAACGTTCAACCAAAAAATCAATCAGTTTCTACGAAAAGTCACCGTATTTTCACGTATGATCTATCAATAACGCAACATGTAAAGAGCAAATGGAAATTCCCTCTACTGACATTATCAATTTCCCAAAATGAATTAACAAATAAAAAATAAAAGTATTCAACTTCTTTTTTTTTTATTCATATAATACCGAATTTTACTTGATTAAGGAAACACTGAAGATATATAAAAAACAATACTGAAAACCAGACGGACAAAATAGGAATGAAACAAAATTGACATAAAACTAAAATTAGGGGAAGGTGGTTTTTTCAAGTATGACACGAATCCCATACCACCGCTATATATCAATTAGTTAAGTTGCACGACTAATTTGATAAAGTAGCGTCTGCACACGAAAATAGTATCAGGTTTAGGTTACTACCTATGCAAATAATTCCAAGTGGTCATTTATGTACTGTACTGTATGTGCCCCGTGTAGAGACCGAATTACGTTAATTAATTTATTTTAACACTATAATATAATCATTAATGTTACCATTATTACAGCAGGATAATATATATGCATGTATGTATGTATGTAAGTATGCATATAAATATATATATATATATATATATATATATAATATATATATATATATATATATATATATATATATATACACGAGTGTGTGTATGTAGAGAGAGAGAGAGAGAGAAAGAGAGAGAGAGAGAGAGAGAGAGAGAGAGAGAGAGAGAGAGAGAGAGAGAGAGAGAGAGAGAGAGAGAGAGAAAAAATACCGTCAGAAATAACAGACACAATAGAAGAGATTTAAGATGGGGATTGAATAAAACGAGAGACATATCCAATGAACTAGAAAACGTATTGTTACATTAAGGGAAATAAGATGATTGCATTATTCTATCTATATCATTATGGACAACCCTAAAGGGTAAGAAAATAACACAGAACATAAAGTACTTAGGAAAAAGAGATATAAAAGGGAAAATGAATATGTTTATATAAGAAAATAATTGGAGAGACCTGAAAAGCGGGCAAAAAAAGGACACTCTTTTTAGGGAAAAAATCTGCTATTTTTATCAATACCTTTCAGGGATGGCAATATATCCTTTAATACAGAAGCAGATATAAAAAGATTATAGCAGAGGATGGCGTAGCAATATATCCTTTAATACAGAAGCAGATATAAAAAGATTATAGCAGAGGATGGCGTAGGATGGACAATTCTGATAGTATTCAAGTGAACAACAATTCCTACTCTTAGGGAGGCAAATAGAGTGGCCTATTGGAAACGTCCCTGTCTAGCGCTCTGCTGGACTGAGGCTCGAGACCCGCTCAAGCTCGATAATTTCTCATAGTGTCTGTAACCTTACCATCCTTGTGAGCTAAGGATGGCGGCTTTGGAGTAACCTATAAGCCTATCTGTTGAGTTATCATCAGCCATTGTCTAGCCTTTCCTGGTCTTAGCTTGAGTGGAGATGTGACTTGGGCACTGTCGTATGTGTATATGGTCGGTCTCGGGGTATTATTAATATAACTTGCATCTGCCATTCATGAGGAACCTTTAAACCTTTAAATGAGGACTAGGTTATCAGTAGGATGCGAAGGTTATTGAAAGAGATAGAGAAGAAATCATCAATAGGTCAAAAAATCTTCAAAGATATAAAACAGGGTGAATGAAACAAATGAATGAAAGAGACCTAGAAATGAATGAAAAACATTGAAATATATGATAGAACCTTACCGAAAAAGGGGATGGTGGAGTTTTAGAGAAGTAGCAAGGATAAATAGTTTAAAAATGTAAGGGAATAGAAAAAGAACAAATAAGAGAAGTATTCCCTGAAAAAGTGCATCAAAGAAGATATGTAGAATTTAAACTGTGTGCAGAAGCAGGTGATAACCTAGCCCCAGTTCATGTCTATTGGGGATAGAAGAAATAGAGATGAGAAAAGATATAGCATGAAAAAATGAGGAAGAATAAGATAAAGAAATTCAAAGAGCAGGTAATACTTACGTTATCATTCAATTTGGGCGTTTTGTAAAATTAACCTAGAGAGAGAGAGAGAGAGAGAGAGAGAGAGAGAGAGAGAGAGAGAGAGAGAGAGAGAGAGAGAGAGAGAGAATAATATCTACATATAATATTCATAACATAAGCACATGATTATGTATGGCCCACACCGTTGTGCTTATAACACATGACATCCTATTACAGTTCCAACTAATTTAATCACATTAGACATATTTCTTTAACCTTGATCATTCTTCATTCTTATTTCTAAAATTGCGTCCATAAACGTTTTTATGAAGAAAACATTGAAGAAAATAACCTGTTGGGAAAACGTTATTTATTTACTTTCCACTTCTCTTCGCTCGATGGAAAAGGCGAGGCATTTATTGCCTAGTAAGATTTCTAATTAAGCTTCTGATGAAACCGAGAGAAAGGAGAGGCCGAGATAAAAGGGAAATGGGAAGGGATTAATCACCCTTTGAATAAATCTTAGACGGTGAAAATAATAATGCTGAACAATGAATATGCTCCTATTACTTCAATTAAAAAGCATTCTTTATCGATAATTTGGGAAATATTTCTTAAAATTACACGAGTAAGAAAAATGTATTTACTGACTGAAAATCAATAAACTTATTGGAGTAACCAATATTAACTTAATTCAACCTGTAAATAAATAAAGTATCATCAGGATACATAAAATTGGAATTAATTAAAAACATCTACCTATCTACACACACACACACACACACACACACATACATATATATATATATATATATATATATATATATATATATATATATATATATATATATATATATATATATATATATATATATATATATATATATATACTTATTGCATATATTACTTAATAAACTTATTTAGTGAATTAAACCTAAAAAACAGATACAGTATACTCAAATAAATGTTGACCTGATAAGATGATTTTTGGCCTACTTAAACGGACTTTTTACCCACAAATCTTCCCCTTCTCTCTAGATTGTAAAAAAAAAAGTCAATCCTTCGTTTTCAAAGGCTTAAAAATCCCAAACTAAACAATTCTGGGTAATAGAAATATCTAGATACGAATGCCACCATTTGAAATCTTATAGCCGTTAATATTTCTTTGATAAGACGTGTGAAAAGAATTTTGTCCAAACATGTTAATGAAACTTCGTTGGCTTACTGTCATTGTGAGGTCCAACATCTAAAGCATACTGTCAATAATATTTTCGTTACATTTAGGCGAGAAAACTGCACATAAGATGCACAGGGTACAGTCAAAATCACGGTTGGTAAAGATATTATTCTCCTATTTAATTAAAAAAACAAAACAAAAATATCTAGAATAATCGATAGATATAAAGAACTGATTATTGGTAAACTGCTGCTGCCATTCACAGGAGCCGACGTGAATGACCAATGAAAGAGTTATGATCACTGATCTGGGAGAAAATAACCATTTGTCATATCCAATCACCTCAACACATGTAACCAGCATTACAGAATAACAAACTTTCCAAAGA
>NC_090727.1:107753305-107755805 GCF_036898095.1 Palaemon carinicauda | reverse complement strand
CCATCACTATGTTAAAGATGAATGGGCTCAGAGCTGACCCTTGGTATAATCCTACTCTCACCTCAAAACCCTCTGTCTCCCCAGCACTGCTCCTCACTCTAGTAAATACATTACGGTACATCTCTTGTATCAGTCGAACGTACTTCTCTGGCACCCTGCTTTCCCTCAGAGTCCTCCATGTATATTATATATCTATATCTATCTATATATATATATATATATATATATATATATATATATATATATATATATATATATATATATAAATATACATATATATATATATAAATATATATATATACATATATATATATATATATATATATATATATATATATATATATACTGTATATACAAATTTTGAGAAGAAACCTTTACACGATGAGAAAAAGTAAATAGAATAACATCGACCATTAATTGATGCTATTTTATCCGTCAGATTTTCTGTCAATGGTTGGCTTTTCTGAAAAGTAACCAATTACAACTTCGTAATACAATTGGCTATTATCTAGCATCATAGCATCAATCGTCATTGATGATGAAGATCTCCCTAGTACAGAATACACACCAAGGGCCTTTGGTAACAAGGAGTGTGTGAAAAAGCAGAATTTCAAGGAAACTAAAAGATTTATATCTGTAATACAATTTAAATGTGATTTATGGAATTGGTCCCCATGGCCTGCACTGGAACCAGCGAGACCACTCAAAATAGAGATGTACCTGGAAGGGGGGCATAGTAGCCCCATGAAGTACAAATTAGATAGCTGCTGGAAAGTAAGATGGAAGGAAGAGGGAACAAAGGTAATGTAGACGGCTAAGATGTGGGAGCAGGTAAGAGCGGAAAGGACGCTTTGTAAATGGAGGATGACGACAGTCACTTCTGGAAGGGAGAAACGACTTATCAAGGTTGTTGATACAACCCGGACCAATTGCTATGAGTATCTCCCTTGTGATGGTGGCGTAAATAGGACCAAGATTTTAAGAATAATCTCAGTGATAAACTCTATGATAATGGTTAATATTATAATGGTGTAAGTGGTAGGGAAAACAAATAGGCAGAGTAAAATACATATATGTGGTAAAAGAAGAAGAAAAAGATGTGATGGACAAGACATTTATACAAAAAGGGGAAAAAAAAGAGGAAGATAGTCAACACAGGGTACGAAAAAGTTGTCACTTATGAGAATATTCAAAAATTACATACATCAAGATATAGAAAAAGACTTATTTAACTGATTTGGATACTAATGTTGTGTATTTTGACGTAAAACTATCATATAATTACATTAATTATCGCTGCTGTTATAGTGGGTGGGCGTAAAAAAAAATTGACATATTCAAGGAAGAAAAACACGATTGATAAAAACTATGTTCAGATTCCATTATGACCCTTGAGAGAGAGAGAGAGAGAGAGAGAGAGAGAGAGAGAGAGAGAGAGAGAGAGAGAGAGAGAGAGAGAGAGAGAGAGAGACTTGTTGTAAGACACATATCAAACAAATATATTGGTAAAACCCCATCTTATCACTATTTACTATATTTTCTCTGAGGTGGGGACTCATTTATTACCCATAAATCCTGATGGAAGCCAATCGTGGTAAAACTTGGCCTCTTACCATTAAGACTTTTGTATCACAACTCAAATCGTGATGATATGTCTTCCCAGCTAAATATTTCCTTATAAAAAGTCTTCAATATAATCTTAAGGTTGTGAAGTCCTACAGTTAATTCTTACCTTAATCTACGCCTGACAATAAATCCTATCTTGACTTCCTTAACTTCAAGTATATTATCATTATCCTCACTTTTTTTATTATTATTGTGGTTATTTTCATTATTACTAGACAAGCGGCAACCTTAGTTTATGCGATACTCAAATATAGTCTACCCAAGTGTTATTTACGAGTACTCAAATTGTTAACAGACAAGAACGACGTCTTTCGAAAGCTTGGCAGACTCTGATGAAGAGACAACCTCGATTGATGATTGATGGCCTCGAATGAGCAGAAATTGAAGGAGATACCAGAAAAAAAGGGGGTAATTCTAGAATATGGAGAGGCCTTCGTCTCTTGACAGATCAAAGGATAGAGTTATGTCCAGGAATGTTTTTTCTCTGCGGACAATGGAACAGACGCGTAGAGAAAAGGGCCTTGGCAACCAGAATACCTTACAAAGTATAAAAAGAGAGGTGAACATAAATTTCTATTCGTAGTCCGCAAGTATCCAGAATGCTTGGCAAAAGCAAGCACAGATTCAGAATAAGAACTTTACGACAGAGCATTGACTATAAAAAGTATGTACTCTTACTGAGTACTCCTTACCAGCTTTAAAAAACCCTTTGGGGTTATAACTACTAGTCTAAGACCCCTCCCCATCCCCTTCAGAGTAACTTTCCAAGTAATCTACGATGACGACTTTGTAGTCCTGTACATTTTAAGCTTTGGAAAGAATAATATCTTAAAGGATACAAACTGTGAGGATGGTGAATCACTTAATGATTCAT
>NC_090727.1:107723305-107750805 GCF_036898095.1 Palaemon carinicauda | reverse complement strand
TAATTCGGTTTAATCCGTCACAGGTATTTCAGCCTTTAAGAACAAATAATGATTGCTGAAGTATAATTTCTCTTTTGACTTTTGAGATTGAACATCAAAGTCAACGAGAATGAACTCAAAGCTGGTTGAACTATAATCTGGTCATTTAATTTACGAGCAGAGAAGAGATGTAACCTTAAAACTATGTATAAGAGAAAGAGTTCTTATACCAGACTTCAAGTAATCAGATTTAGTCTTGAGAGAAATTCCAAGTGCAATAAACATACTCTCCTAACTTGATTATGTTATAAGGGGTCTTACGTAAGAGAAATAAAATTCTCTAGACTTATTAGAGATGCATACTTTACATTTAAAGTTAACAATTAAAATCAGTTTTTGAAATCACGATTTTTCACAATTCTCTTACTTTATCATGACATTTGGCTTTCCAAGGTCACGAGGGTCTGACAAGATTCAAATGATTCTAATGCTACAACAATAAAGGTCCCATTATTTCGGAAAATGAGTTATGCTTTTCGATGAATTTGCTTCTTGCTCGTCTGTTAACAGCAACACAAATCCCACCGAATGTAAATCACCGTGAAAGGGATGGGGGGGGGGGGGGGGATTTTCTCCTCTTCGATGATATTCAGTTCCGAACGTTCTTGACCAATCTCCTATACGGTATATAATAAAGGGCAAATGTCTCCTTTCTGAAAGATTTATTTTGAATGGAATATTTTAAATAACACTAAAAATAAGCTCCATTTCCAGGTCTGATTAACATACGACCATACATTTAAGCTGTAGTCTTTTCTGAGCGGTTTATTTCAATTAAATATTTCAGAGAACCCTTCAAACTAAGCCGCATAGTTATGTCCAGAGCATATTTTCAAGTACAAAACTTACATCTTAACCATCTTGAGTCACTGAAATCTGTCAATATTAAAACGTAAAATTTCCATCACGAAAAAGCCACTATTCCATTCTGCGCTCCTAAGTCGATATATGACAACAGAGTTTGTAGATTTGAGAACAAAGCCCTCAAAAGAATATTGGGAGTTAAATGGCAGTTATTATCATTATCATTACTAGCTAAGCTACAACCCTAGTTGGAAAAGCCCGATGTTATAAGGCCAAGGGCTAAAACAGGGAAAAATAGTCCAGTGAGGAAAGGAAATAAGGAAATAAATAAATGATATAAGTAAAGAAAATTTTAAATAAAATATTTTAAAAACATTAACAGCATTAAAACATATTTCATATATAAACTATAAAAGGACTCATGTAAGCCTGTTCAACATGAAAACATTTGCTGCAACTTTGAACTTTTGAAGTACTACTGATTCAACTACCTGATAAGGAAGATCATTTCACAAAGGCGGAATGATTTACTTTATTCCTGTAACCCCTTTATGCAGAAAGGCATCAAGAATTCATAGATTATATTATTTTTCATATGAGAGAGAGAGAGAGAGAGAGAGAGAGAGAGAGAGAGAGAGAGAGAGAGAGAGAGAGAGACCCTATATCAGGGGTTTTATCATATTTAAAGATTGATTAGGTTGCCTAGCGTCGCAACTACAAAGGTCTTTGACACTAGGCGGCGTCATAACTGCCAGGGTCACTGACGCCTCAAGGTAGAATGAAACGCAGTAAAGAAAAGAGTATTTAATCATCATATCATATCCCTGAAGACGGAGAGGAATTTGGAACGTTCAAGTCAGAATAATTTTTTCAACTAAAAATTTCCGAGGTCATTATGTAAATTTACAAGAAATTAGACATCACTGAATTTCTATAAGCTTATTTTTGGAATTAGAATTATTTTCACAATAAAGAAACAAAAATATTTTTCTAAATGATTCCCAATTGTAATTTTAATGAATATTAAATGTTATAAAGTTGAAAATCTCTTTTTCTTTACATATCTCTAATTCCGCCTCAACTCTCTGGACGAGTTCTTCAAGATTTCCTTTTGAACTTTGGAAGAAATTCGCTATGAAGTGATAGATAAAAGACTTCCTTCATTACTTTGAAGGTATAATTTCGTAGAGTATATTTTAATCTACAGAAGTAAATATTGATAGATATAATCAATATTAGTTTTATCTAAAAGTAAAACTTGTTTTGTTATTAAAACTATTAATAAATATAATATTAATGTCTACTGGCTCAAAATTTTGTATAACATTCTCCTTATCATTTGCTTGAAATTTTTATTCTTGTAACTTCTAAAGTCTTCTCACTTTTCGGGATTTGAAAAATTATTAAATAATACTTTCGCTCTCTGTCTGTGCATCGTTTTCTTGCTGCTCCATCATCATCATTGACTTTTACTTCACAATTGTTAAGGTAATTCCTTTATGCTCTGTTCTATTTTTTTATTAGAAATGTACTACGATATTTAAGCTGTGTATATATATATATATATATATATATATATATATATATATATACATATATATATATATATATATATATATATATATATATATATATACATACTAGATTGAATTTCTATGAGCGCTCAGACTTAAATCCCACAACATCGCCAATCTTCAGAGGCCAGCGTGGTGATGAAAAATGGCTGGGCGTTCAAGTAAAATCTTTATGTAGTTGCCCTCCATCTCTACGAAGGACGCCATCCTTCAAGAGTGTTTCTATTAAGCTACTTTTTGGGAGCTAATAGACAATGCAGAGACGGATGTGATCACTGAATTGAAAAAGACTCCTAACATCCCCACCCCACCCCCCCCCCCCCCACGCCACCGTTTCACCTCATTTCCCTAAAATGAAAATATACATCATGGCCTTCTTTTCGTCAGAGAAAATGAAAGGAAGAAAAGGCGAAATAAAGTTGTGGGTCACTAATGGAAACTGTATCGGTAAACCGATCAGAAAAGGAGTTTTACAATAAAATCTGTCAAAACGAAGGAAAAATATAAACATTTTCGAAAACAAAAAAACATAAAAGGTTTATAGACGTTTTCTAACATTTTTTTTTCTCCAAGAAAAAGAAAAGGAGCACTTGGGATAAAAGCTTAAAAGGTCCTATCTCTGCTATTACAGTTTTACGTGTGTATCATTGTGATTTAATAAGGGAAAATATACATTAATTTTGAGCGAACAATTGCTTAAACGATTGCTTACTTGAATACATATAAAAAAACATATCTTGAAGGGCTGCAATAGGAAATGTAATCAACTGGACATCAATTGATAATGTCTTTTAATACAATGATTCCAACTTAAATTTGAAATCTTTTATATAAATATGAGTGGGGATACATTAAAGTGGTGAAAGGGTTCTAGAATCACCATGATCAGCTAAGTTGTACTAGTTGTGGACACCCATACTAGGTTGGTTTGCCCTGAGCGATCCGACGAAAATCTCCTACCATCACTAACGGAGACAACCGAGAGTTTATGCTTCAATTGAAAAGGAATACAATCTAACCATAAAAGAAACCCTTCCTGGTACAACTCAGGAACATAAATGGTGGTGTACCCTTATATCTGCACTCTTGGTGTATAGGCTATACAACAGTTCCTCCTTTACTTGAGCCACATGGCTCAGTCACTCACTGTCCAAAGGAAAAGGCAACTCTTTTGGCTGATGTTTTTGACAGCAGAGTAATGAAAAACCCTTTTTTAATGGAAAATATGCGGTAAAATAAATAACACAGCTGAATTTATTCAAAATAGAATTCTAAAAATAAATTAAGATGCAAGTATGCCTAAGAATTGAGTTTCTTTTTTTTTCATTCTCTCCCCCCCCCCTAACATCCCTCCCAAACTTCGACCGCTATGCAGCGTTCCTTCCTCAATCAATTATCCATCACTATTTTCCTCTCGCTCAATTTTATTATAAGCAACCATCGTCAATCTCCAAAACCTTTCTCTCTCTCTCTCTCTCTCTCTCTCTCTCTCTCTCTCTCTCTCTCTCTCTCTCTCTCTCTCTCTCAATGGAAAATGTCGTATTATCGACTTTAGATTAGATAGGATTGAATATATTAATATGATCCACATAACTCTGTTTGAGGCTCGAGATGAGGATGGCCGGCTCATTCTTAACAAGATTCTTGGATGTACTCTGCAAGTCTTATTTTCAGATTTATTTCAGAAGCAGGTCTTCTGAAGGCTATTCACTTTTTATAAGGACATCTTCACTTTTTTATTGAACTGTTTATTTATAACAAACGATATTGGCATCAATGACCTTCGATATCAGGAAGCCGGAGAACTCTAAATCAATCAATCAATCCATGCCAGCTTACACCCACAAATTTTCTTAACTCGTTACATTTCTCACATACTTGATAGAAAATACATGACGCCTTCCTTAAAATGCAATAATAATGTAGAAAGCTACCAACAATTTGGAGTCAATCTATTAATAATTCAAACTTTTAAAAGACGAGAAGGTAATTTCACCATAAAAACCATAATATATCATCGTGAATTGAAGCACAAAACTCTGACGGATCGCGTCTTCCGCTCCAATATCTCTCGTGTCTCCTATGGAATGAAATAAATCAAAGGCCCGTCATCCACAAGAACCACGAAAATGCAAAAATTATTATGAAAAAAAATATATTGCTCAACTTGAGATTTATTGGTCGTTCAATCTTCCGGACTAACAGGAAAAATGTGAAGGAGAATCTGGGGAATGAACAAGAAAACAGATCATGTGTATTCTATAGACTTTGGTGTTTAACATCTATTCATCATTATTATCTAATATGTGTTTGTATGTGTATAAGAGAAAGAGAGAGAACTTTGGGATGATCATTTACACGTCCAAACAAATTCTCTCATTCAAGACAAGCAATAAGATTTGCCAAGAAATCATAGAAAATACTTGGAACAAAAACGAAAATAGTTTTTGTTTTTTCGTCCCCTTGTAGCGTCTCTAAATGAAACCTCTGTATATGTTCAAGCAGAGAATTATCGTAAAATACTCAATAGTTACAAAGGAAGGAAGAAAAGTGAACGCAATTTAATTGAGTCTCTCTAGATGTAAACACTAAATGGTATAAATAGTATTTAGCGGACGCCAAACCGAATGAAATTCACAATTACGAAGACAATAATCTTACTCTTAAGAATATAAAGAGCTCGTTAATCTCAACTAATTGCTTCATTAGTTCTTATATTAATAACGAAAGCATCTAATTTAATTCATTATGTTATAAATAGCTGCAAGGGAACTGTTTTAATCTTCGCCGATGGGAAATTAGATATTAATGGAAGAATCTTAACTATTAATTGGTGACAAAGATAAAGATTAAACAATTCCAGTTGTTTTTTGTTTATCATCAGGTGAACATGATTAATATATTATGAAAACCAACATTTCAGGTGAATTCGTCAAGAGGATGAACATGAACGTAGTAAACGTTCACATGTAAATAATGATGTCAGAAATAAATGACTAATACTAACTGGAAATAATAACGGTATGAGAGAGAGAGAGAGAGAGAGAGAGAGAGAGAGAGAGAGAGAGAGAGAGAGAGAGAGAGATCCCAATACGGAAACCTTCTATCCAAGTCTGCCTTAAATCCTACGTGATGGAATTTATAAACTAATAAGCAAAGGGTTTTCTAGGTGACTTGAACAACTTAAAGCAAATAAAGTGCCGCGGTATCCAAAAAGCTCAAGATGAAGAACAAAAAAGAGCGGCTGACAGCAAATGTGTATAGAGGAGTTTAACGAACTGCTATTGATTTTATGGACCTTTCATGAAATAAGGCCGAATTCATGACACACCCGCCAGAGGGTGAACGCGGTAGTGACTGTTGTGTTAATTCTCTTTCTGGAACCAATCCCTATTTTTTCTGTGAAACGAAATCAAATAAATCAAAGCCACGCAATCTCCATAAACGAAAACATACATAAACGCCATAAAAAGGCCATAAAAAACCTAAGCAAGCAAAAGAAAGATGCTTAACCCTTCCTTCCACCAATCCTTCAAATTTCACCCAATGAAAAAAAGAATAGAGAGAATTACTGGTTCTTTGAAGATTCCTAATTAAGGCGAGAGCGAAGGGAGAGACTCGAAGACGATTAATCAGCCCCAGCAAAGCCCGATGGGGTCGACCCAAACAGAGGATAGAAAATTTCATAAGGAAATTTTCATATTAATCCACATGGATTATGAATAGCTAGTGTACGCGACCCATCGAGAATGACGGCTAAATATGTAAAGAGATATGCACACACACACACGCAGATTTAACCCTTCCAACCCCTTCCCCCTTTCCTAACCACAACACGGAAATTTCAGCAATTTGTGAGGTATAGTGCTTTCAGAGTGTACCTCTCGGGGTAGCCCCCTCTCACCAGGGTATGACCACTCGCTTTTCCCTTTACCCGAGGGACAGGGAGAAACTATGGAGCTATACGTTAGGCAATGGTGCTGAGGGCCAAGCGCCTAGCCGTATGGCCCCAAATTCCTAAATCAAACCATACCTATAAAGAAGCCAGAAAACCATAAAAAATATACCAAATTAGGGAAAGAGATCGTTGCGTATTCTCTATTATCAACCATCCAGTTTCAGTAATACAAATATGTTGCAAAAAAAATACATTATGAAGGGCTGATAGGCAACAAAATACCTTATGGAGGACTAATAGAAAACGAAATGACTAATGAAGGACTGATAGGTAAAAAAATACGTTTTCAAGGAATGACAGGTAATGAAATACTTTTTCAGAGCTAGTACTCTCAAAAATATTAAGTGGTCAAAGAGCACCTAATGCTGACAGCAACCTAGTCAGTAAACATTTCGACCAATATCTTGATTATGGTTCTTGAAATTAGAATATTTTATGTAATATTTTCCACATATAACAAAAAAATCATAAGATTTTATAGATATCTTTGAATATTATTTATAAGGTATTATTTTCAATATTTATTTTTTAAAGGAAATAATGAAAATAGATTTATTAATGCAATGCAAGTGTTCAAATTAATTTTCTTATTCCTGATCTAGATATCAATCTCTGGCACTGTCGTTCAGTTAGTTGTTATGAATGTTGCATAAGATTTTTCATAACTGGCCATCCTTTGCATTTAAATCTTCAAAGACAGTACCATCCTGCTCGTAATCCTAGGTATGCAGTTATTAGTAATATTCATACAGTCTCCTTCAAAAGGCTTAATACTAAACAGTATTCTAAAAGTTTTATTCCAGCCATGGCAGATGGTGGAATGAACTCTTTAATCAGGGAATGTCATCAAATGTTTATATGTTGAACAGGCTGACACAATGGTCTCTCATGGTTTATCTATGAAAGTATTTTAATGTTACTGTTCTTTAAATATTTTATTTCAATTATTCATTATTTCTGTTGTATTTTATTATTTTCTATCTTCATTGGGATATTTTTCCTTACTGCAGCCTTTGGGCTTAAAGCATCCTGCTGTCTCAAATTAGGTTTGCGGCGCAGCTAATAATAACAATAATGATAATAATAATAATAATAATAATAATAATAATAATAATAATAATGATAAAAAAATAAAATGATAAAAATAAATATAATAAAATAATAGAATAAAATAAAAAAATAATAAAGAAATAATAAAAAACAATAATTATATAATAAAATAACAATAATAATAATAATAATAATGATAATAATAATAATAATAATAATAATAATAATAATAATAAGATTACGGTGTGGGAATGTCCCGTTCTTTATCGTTCATTCGGTATACCCAAGTGCTACATCTAACGATTTCCAAAATAAAATGTTGAAATGGTATTCAGAGTTTGTATTGTTTGTTTGTTGAAGGTTTCGTAATGGTAATCAGGGAAATATACTCTCTCTCTCTCTCTCTCTCTCTCTCTCTCTCTCTACACCAGATTCCAAGTGGGGCTTCCTTAACGCCATAATCAGCAAAGCTGTGCTAGTCAGGCCACCTATAATAGGTCGATTTGCTGTAAGTGATCGGACTAGTTTCCCACCATCACCAATCCGCCGCGGCCACCGTGGTGATGGAAACTGACCGAAGCCCAAACTCGAATAAGGACATGTTTGAGGCATCTGTTCTGCAGAAGACTAGAAATGGTTGCATGTGTTGTTATTGTTGTTGTTGTTGTTGTTGTTGTTGTTGTTATTGTTGTTGTATTTAGTTAGTGTATTTGCGTTTGTGATTTTGTATGAACGGGCGTGAATAGCTGTTTGTTTGTTGCACGTACTTTCACAAATAAATGTTTTTGTTTTAAATACATTGATTGACCTTCAGATGTTTGCTTTAAAGCTAAGAAAAACGTAGTTATCCCAATGACCTTAAAAATACCAAAAATCCTTAAAACAGCCCACGGAAAGGAAAGAGAAAAACAGACCACTTTTAATGTTCATTAGATAAGAAGAACAAAAGACGAGGAATAAAAAAGAAAAAAGGAAAAATCGAAAATCACTGAATATCCTCAAGGATGAACGAGATCGGCTCTAAAATAAAGGTTGATCTTAATACGGCCGAAATTAAAAAGAAAATATTTGTTTAAAATGCTCAAGTTTTTTTAAAGAGGGACTCTTTTATGAGACTAGGGAGCTTCTATTTCTATAACAAAGGCTAATATATTCATGGTAGGATAATTTTGAATGTGATAAATACTTCGAAAAGTTTTTATGTAAATCATATATATATATATATATATATATATATATATATATATATATATATATATATATATATATATATATATATATATATATATATATATATATACATATATATATGCATATATATATATAAATTATATATATACAGATACATACATATCTGTACATTATATATATGTATATATACATTATATATATACATATATATTCATTATATATACATATATATATACGCTATATATATACATATATATACACATATATACATATACATATATATATATATATATATATATATATATATATATATATATATATATATATATATATATATACATATATATATATATATATACTGTATATACAAATATACATATACATATATATACACATACATATATATACACATATATATACAAATATATATATATATATACATATATTTATATATGTATATATATACATATATATATACATAATATATATATATATACATATATATATATATATATATATATATATATATATACTAATATTTTTTTCTACATTTCAGAGCAACCTTAGTTAGATTAGTTAAGGAAATTATGAATGCACATTTTCCCCGATGTTTGACTTAATACTGGGTCAAATTGTTTACAAAAAATTAATGATTTGAGTATAATTTTCAAAATCCAAATCTTTATTTCAATCAGGTAGAATTTTTTAACTGGTTCTTATAGAAACAAATCTCTAAACAAAAGTAGCCCATTGGAAAAGCTTTTAGAGTTAAGAAAAGGCATTAAATAATTTCTTTTCAAACATTGGCGAATACAACCAGCAATAGAGTTTAGAATAAATATGCTTCCTGACTACACATTGAAAAAGATACATGATATCCTTTATCTAACCTACCACTATGCATAATATAAGGAATTTCCTTCCTGCAGTTGACTCATCAACTGAGTAAGGGCAATAATGTCTTACTAGGCTCAAAAACCTTTGCAGAAACCAGTCATTTGGAAATAGAAACTTGGGCACGTATTATCCCATTTAGATTTAGGTACACCTGGCTAACCTGGGCTGAAGAACGAAAATCACCTAAAACAAACATGACGTAGCAACAAAGTAAAACCTCTCAGTGTGGAAGAGTCCTCGTTGGAAAGGAGATTTGTAAACCTAGAGTAACAATCCAAAGCTAGCAGTATTAATTCTCTTTATTTCCCTTCAATCCAAGATCCACAAGATGGATCCACTTACATAAGTCCTTTTATACTTTATATATCAAATATCTGTTTTAATGTTGTTAATGTTTTTAAAATACTTTATTTTAATTTTCATTACTTCTTATATCGTTTATTTATTTCCGTATTTCCTTTCCTCACTGGGCTACTTTTTCCTGTTGGAGCCCTTGGGCTTATAGCTTCTTGCTTTTCCAACTAGGCTTAAGATATGCTTCATGTGTGAAAATAATTTTCTTGATGAACTATGCAGTACAATTTCAGAATGGATTGCCCAATTTTATATTCAGCCATTTTGTAAAACCTTTATTTTTCCTACCATAACAGGAGCACCATCAGTTTAATTGTTTTTGCTTGCATTCATGTTTTTTAACACATTAATTTGTTTCTAATAGCAGATTACCGGTTTCTTGATCGTTTCAGCTTTATCAGCATTATCTTAGAAAGCCTTCTCTTCTTTTGTTTGAAAGTGTGGTTTAACACCCGAAGTGCAACACACGACATTATCACAGCAGAGAGCACACAGCATGATCAATCTGCTGAATAAATCCGAGGCATTTGTCCAAGATGACTTAAATAATCGGACATCAAGCTTGATTTTTTTCCCAGTAGCCACGGTGACAAATAACTCGAAAGAATATTACATAAGAGTGCTAAGGACTCACTGAAACAACAGGGACCATACTCTGGTAGCTTAATCAAGATCTTGACGAATTATAAAAGGGACCATACTCAGGTAGCCAATCTGACCTGGTCGGGGAAATTACTTGATCCTGGATTAAGGCATGCAGAATCGTATATGTGCTGACTAGCACATATCATAGGAAAGGAAACAATGATAGCTGGAGGGGTAAAATAATTTAAATCAAAGTTAATAATGTAAACCATAAAGATAAAATTTATTATGCACAATACACATTCTCTCTCTCTCTCTCTCTCTCTCTCTCTCTCTCTCTCTCTCTCTCTCTCTCTCTCTCTCTCTCTCTCTCTCTGAATTTTTTTAAGATTTCTTCTTTGCTCCTTCAAATCAACTGCCGTACCATAAACAAGCACTCATCGTGGCAAGTCTGGCATGCGTGCCATAGGTTTCCGACCCCTGTACTAATAAATATATATTATATATATATATATATATATATATATATATATATATATATATATATATATATATATAAATATATATATATATATATACATGCATTATTGCCAACAAAAGAAAAGTGAAAAGACTTACTTGGAATTAGTACTACCGTCTTATTAGTGACATAAAAGGTCTCACAATGTGAAACATCCTGCCCCTGAGCACCCTCATGCCTCACCAAGGCCGTGGGTGATGTGGCATGTTCCGGAAGGACTGGTCTAACAAAGGCCCAAGCAGGCCAATGGAAAAGAGGAGAATTCCAGGCATGGAACCCAACAGATGCTGGAAAATTAAGCCATTAGGTACTCCTACTTCAGGTCGGAGCAGTAGGTATGGCCCCGTGTTCTGAAGCATGGGGAACAAAGCCCTCCAACCCACATTCTTGGCCTACTAAAGCGCACATGCACTTGAGTATAGCCTTGAATGGTGCCACTCTCTCTACCAACCTGAGAAACAACTCATAGGTAGAGGGAGGAGCGGGCATCCAGCGTCCTGGAAGGAAGGGAGATGGAGGTCGCAGCAGTTCTGCCATTAACCTTGGAACAGAAAGAGTACAGGACTGTACACTTCTATCCCGTCTTGGTGCCAGGGAAGCCAGGACACAGGCCACTGCCCCAGACCAGGACACCAGTTCCCAGCCATGACTTGGCCGGGAACCACACAGCTGCTGTCCCGAGAGGTGGTGTTACTGGGAGCACGATCCTTGTGAACTGTGGATTGCCTTACTTGACTTCTTTAACTTCCCATTCTTCTTCCTCTTCTTCATCTTAGAAGAGTCTGAATCCATGTTGGAGGATGACAAGGAATAGGAGGAGGATAAGAAAAAACAGAGCACATGCTTCTCCCCATCAGAGCAACCTTCCAGACAGGTTGCTCGGACAGGAGCCAAAACACTGGGCCACACTGTCACAAGGGGAGGGGAAAGCACACTCACAATGCCCTACTACCCCGCGATGAGTGGGACTGGAGCCTCAATCACAGACACTGAGGGAAGAGAAATAAGCCCTGAATCCCCTGACACAGGGATCGAGGCAACAAACGTAAGGGGAGAGGTATGGATCGCTGGAGCTATGGTGTAGATTGCAGTAACCCGGAAACAGAGGCACAAGTCACTTGCCATTCCCTACCTTTCCCTTGCAGACCCTTGGGAGGGACACCGTCTTCTGACACAGACACCTTACCGGACAAGCCAGGAGCTACCTTACTGCACTTAAGCATATTTTTTTAGGTTTAAAGGGGAAAACCACCAGACTGCCTGATACTGGGAGAACCAGCACGTCCTCCACCACTGGCATATGGGATACTGTGGGAGAGTAGCCTTAGCTACCAGATCCCTCAACAGAGACATGAAAGGCTCACCTGAAAGACTTAAGGAAGCCCAAGACTTCCTTATGTCAAACTCGTTATCAGCACTATGCATGGTCACAGGCAAAGAGCTTCCAGCTTCCGAAGGAAAGTAGCATACACTAGGGATCACCACGTACCAACGAAACCTGAAAACCTTATCAGTGTAGATCCAAACACTCTGATCACCTGCACTCTACTCCCAGGGACCGAACCAGGGGTGTATACACCGGGATAGCAGCAGCAGTCATACAGCTACCACCCCCTGAGGAGACAGAAGCAGGGAAATACCTTACTGGGTTTTTCTCGAGCGTTGCCCAGTCCGACCCCAACGAACACTAAACTTTCTTCATTGCCCTCAGGGAGCATGTCTGCAACTGCTCCGGAGTCCACATCCTACACTCAGCACATGGGGATGCCTGCAAACAGTCATGCCCCCTACAAGATGTGCAGGGGGAGTGTGCATCTACAGACGTTTTAGCTATATGTATACAAATAAATATAAATATAAAAATATAGTATATATACATACTCTTTCTGAGTAGGGAAACTTTAACGTGGGGGTTTGTGTAATGCCATGATCAACAAAGCTGTACTAGTCCAGGTGACCCATGCTATATATATATATATATATATATATATATATATATATATATATATATATATACATATATATATATAGGTTTATATATAATCATGGTTTCATATTGAAGTAAAATCATGTATATTATACCAAATACTGGGAATTACGCTACTCTGTATTTTAATAGTCATTCATTCAAGAGCTCTCTGATCAACGTGGATTATGAAACCGTTTTATATATTCATCATTAAAAAATGCAGAGCTTCGCCTCAGTTTTAAAGACGAAAGTAAAGATGTACAGGAAATTACTTTGCTTTATATTATGAAAGAAACGAATCACTAACTACATAAAAGCTCTCCTCTGATGGATGGATACAGCCCCTAAAACCCATTCTAAGAATCCTTGCCAGAGGCAACTCAAACATTCCTAACTAATGAAGAAGCCGAGTAAATTAGTTTGGGTACGTAGAAGAGGCACTTGTCTGTCCGTCTGTCTGTCACTGTTGATAAACGTAATCTGCAAACATTTTAACGTTAATATTCACTTAAAAAAGGTCTCAGATCTTCGCAACTTAAAAATGACGTTAGAAAGAGTATGTCTTCCTCTTAGACTCTAAATTAAATGATACTCCACAATGGATACATATATAAGACACTAGCACAGACAGTCCTTTCCGTTTTAATTAATATACTACCCTAAACCACACACAACTTTACATAATGAAAAATACCCGACCAGCTCTCCTATCATTGAAAAAAATAGGCCACGTCCTGATAGAAACACGAGAAAATAATCAAAATATGTGGCAAGAAAAAAAAAACAAAAAGAAAAAGTTCAAACAAGTGAAAGTGAGGCCCAGTGGCAAACTGTGGTTGCCAATGGGACTCTCCATTCTGGCAACGCTTTGGTGACTACAACACTCCTGATGTGAAGCACCAACAATCTCCATCAGACATTCAATTACAAAAGGGCTGGGAAATAGGGAGAGAAATGGAAGGGAGTCATTCTTTCAATACACTGGCACAATGCAGAGGGTGATGACAATATGTGGTATGAACTATACACAACAATTTGTGAGTAGTAATTAAAATCTGGGATGGAAGGGGGACAGACCTTTGTAGACGCAAGAATGACGGGTTGGCAGAAGTTACACAAAAGACATTACATGAAAGGGAAATTTTGCAAGACAGGAACACGAGGTTTGAATGAAATGGTTGATGTTTACAGTTAATGCAGACTGATTACAGACTGTAACGGAAAACTGAATAAACAAGTGAAAGAATCAGAAAGTTGTTATAAGAGGTGACGAATAAAAGTGAATAGACACGTATAAGGATATAAGGGAAAATGAAAACCAGGAACATCGATCAATGATGTTTACATATCTATTTTTACAGATTATATGATATGATAATTAAAGGTACGAATACAGGAATGGGTGAAATAACGAAGATAGCTAAGGGTGTGCATAAGATTTATAGGAGGTTTGAATAGTATATAGAAATGAAGTTTGAAATGTATGAAGGGATTATGGAGCAAAACTCCTTATGGAAGTCTAATCTAGTGTGGGTCTTTACTACAAATGAAAGGAAAATACCAGTAGCTGTTGAGACTAAATGTCTGTGTAATTTAATACACATACAAAGTTGAAAGGGTGAGAAATAGTGAAATGTGTATGAGGCAAAAAGTTAACACTGAGAAATGATTAACTAGAGTGTTCTGAGATGGTTTGGACATGTGGAAAGAATGAAAGATGGTAAAACTGATTGCATTTTCAGTATATATTGGAAACATTGAGAGGAAGGCAAAAACCTAGAATGCTTTTAGATAAATGGGACCGAATACAAGAAGTCTTGGAAAGAAATAGAGGTAAACTAGAATAAGACCAACGCCACTAAAAGTTTATTATTGGATTTGGTCCTTTCCCTAGTTATTGAAATGCCTTCGCCATAATTGTTAGGCGTTCATCGTTGTACATAATAACTATGGTCTATTGTTCCATGGATACAATGTTATTTTGATTGCCAATATGCTTGGTTTCATTCAGGGCAATTCAACTTTACCTCAGGTTTCCTTCTTGACAATTATGTAACAAGGACAACTTTCGTTATCAATTCATCAACAAATAAAACTATATTAAGATGTAATAAATAAAAAAGACAACAATGTAATACCTTGTATGTGGAGAGATTGGTTACCTGGTCACGGTCTAAATATTTTGATAGGTCATCGCTCCTTGAAATACGACCTTTCACCAATGCAATACAAAAGGTAAATGATTGAAATGAATAGCCTATCTGTAAAGGCAAACTAACAGATAACAAATCCGCTTTCGGTACAAGGAATCCAAATACGAATATAAGAATTTACTTTCCTTTTCATCTCCTCCCACGCCTATTGACACAAAGGGCTACCTGAAAGTTTGGAACTTTCCTTTTAGCAATAAAAATTCCACAATTGCAAACCTACGAAATATCTAATATATAGATTAAGGACAGTCTATCTTTAACTGCCTTCGTCCTCACTCTCATCAGTGTGACACTGTTGCAGCTTGTTGAATTATACAAAGAGAGAGAGAGAGAGAGAGAGAGAGAGAGAGAGAGAGAGAGAGAGAGAGAGAGAGAGAGAGAGAGAGAGAGAGAGAGAGAGTGGTACTATACATTATTTCCCTTGACACCCAAACTCATATCAGAAGTAACACTGGCTATGGTTTTCTCCAATCAATTCTTATTCTCCTGAGACAAAAGTGAAATGCGACAGGAAAAAAATAGACCCCTAATGCACAAAAGAAAAGTGTTGCTTTTATTAATATACAGGAATTACAAATATCATCAGTACTACTACAAGCTCAAGTAAATAAAATATGGTGAATTTCCCTCTACGGAATCACGGCATCAAAATTTATCAATTTACTTTTATAGGAGAAAAGTTGGTTGAAAGTTGGTAAAAGTGGGTGAACTGAAAAGGGAGAGAAAAGAAATAGCATCAAAAGAGGGAGAAGATAGAAAGAAATTCAAAGATGAGACGGATTTTGTAAAATTCTTCTATTCAGAGAGAGAGAGAGAGAGAGAGAGAGAGAGAGAGAGAGAGAGAGAGAGAGAGAGAGAGAGAGAGAGAGCAATATCAACACATAACATTCATAAAATTAGCACATGGTTACGTATAGCCATCACCGTTCTGCTTATAACAGTAAAGATTAGATTACAGTTCCAACTGACTTGATCACATTAAACATATTTCCTTAACCTTCAAGATTCCCAATTTTTATGTCTAAAATTGCGTCCAAAAAAGTTTTTCTGAAGAGAACACAGGAAAATAACCGGATGGGAAAACGTTATTTTTTTATTCCCACTTTTCTTCGCTCGATGGAAAAGGCAAGGCGTTTATTGTCTCGAAAGATTTCTAATTAAGCTTCTGATGAAACCGAGAGAAAGGAGAGGCCGAGATAAAAGGGAAATGGGAAGGGATTAATTACCCCTTTTGAATTAATCCTAAACCGTGAAAGAGAACACTTGCAGAACAATATACATGCTCGTATTTGTTCAATAATAAAAACCAGGTTTTTCGATAATTTGTGTTTTTTTTTTTCCTTTTTCTTTAACACTGAACAATAGATATTGCCCTATTCCTATCCTTTCAATTAAAAATGTTTTTTTTTTTCCGGTAATAAATTTGGAAATAACATCTAATAGCATATTTATTGGAGTATATCTATCTCAACTAGAACATTATAATGATTTTTCTAACTAACTAATTTAAACAATTCCCTTTCATAAATAAACTTCTTTCAACTCTATGCAACGCCTTCAGGTGTTCGGGAGAGGTACAATAATATGTTAATTAATCTTAGTAATATGTTAATTAATAAAATAAATAATCTACAGAAGGATACGCCCACTCCATATCTGATATCAACCAATTAATATGTAAAGTATTATTAGGAAATATAGATTTGGAATTCGAATTCATAAAAATATCTCTTTCTATTTATTGCATAGTTTACTTAATTAACTTAATCAGTAAATTAAAACTAAAAAAATCCGATATATCAAACGAATGTTGACCAAATACCCTGATTTTAGGCATACTTAGTCTCTCTCTCTCTCTCTCTCTCTCTCTCTCTCTCTCTCTCTCTCTCTCTCTCTCTCTCTCAAGAGGTAGGTTACGCGGATGATGAAAACTACCTGAAAACTCTCGGTGAATACATAACATCTCAGTATAAAATCAACTCACTGGAAAGCCTGTCTACGGGAACACACCCAATCAATCAATTAATTAGTCCCTGAAACTCTATGTCGTGCAATGTTGATGCAGATAACTAAAACAAACTTAACTAAACTAAACTCTTCGGGGAAGACACATTCAAATGCAACTAACACTAGATTCCATTGGAAATATTCTACCAATGATTAAAATTCGATTATATTAACCAGGCAACATTTCTTTAGTACATAACGAGTCATTGATGCTTCATATTTACTATCGGATATAGTTAATAATACTTTTCTGGTATATGACTATTATGTAAATCTTAATATCTCATAAACAACAATTGATGGTGAATATGATTCAAATTCTGCATATAAAATGGAATGTCATAATTCAGACTTTTGTGACGGCGCCGAGTAAGGGTGTGAACTCAAAGGCAGATTGGAAACGACTGAGTTATATTATTGTGGAACACTCTCCTTATATACAAAACCTCAAGGCAACAGGACATGACAAGTTCACAAGACAGACAATATCACAGAGGAAAAACCAGACATGAATTTTCATGTTCGTTTTAGTGCGAGGGAAGAGCGCAGATACAAGCATAATATATAGAAAATGATTTATGTACGATCGTGTGACACACGGTTGGTACATGGCTCCCCCCCCCCCCCCCGAGAAATGACATACTGTACATGTTAAATAGGGCGCCCTGATCTAGAGAGGCGAACTGTAGGCGGGTCATCTGGGAGAATATAAGCAGGTTTTAGACGATCAATGGAGACCCAGTCTTCTTTGCCCTGAATGTTTAGGAGGAATGCTTTCGGACTGCGTCGGATCACAAGGGAAGGGCCCGTGTAAGGGGGCGTTAGTGGTGGCTTGCTAGTGTCGTTGCGCAGGAAGACGTGCGTTGCAGAGTGCAAGTCCGTTGGTATGTGATGCTTCGCTGGGGGCTTGTAAGTCTGGCGGCACAGAGTAAATTTTCCCACGACGTGACGTATGCGCTGAAGATCGTCGGAGGAGGTTGTAGAAGGAAAAAATTCGGCAGGGACGACCAACGGGTCGCCATACACCATTTCAGCTGCCGAGACGTCGAGGGCGTCTTTAGGAGTGGTCCTTAGTCCCAGGAGGACCCATTGAAGCTGAGTAAACCAGTTGCAATCCTTGCAGCGGGACATCAAAGCTGCTTTGAGGGTGCGATGAAAACGTTCAACCATTCCATTGGCAGAGGGGTTGTAGGCCGTTGTCTGATGTAGGGTGATGCCCAGGAGATTCGCTAATGACGTCCACAATTGAGAGGTGAAAGTGGTTTCCCTGTCAGAAGTAATATGCTCAGGGATACCGAATTTGAAATCCATCCAGAGAGTAAAGCAGATGTACATGAGGCCGACGTTGCAGTTTCCATGGGAATGGCTTCAGGCCAACGAGTGGAGCGGTCGATGACAGTAAACAGGTAACGATGTCCTTGTGATGTGGGTAGGGGGCCTACAACGTCGACGTGAATGTGTGCGAAACGACGCTGAGGTTGAGGAAAGGTGCCCACTCCTGAATCCGTGTGTCGATATACTTTGGAAGTTTGGCAAGAAGTACAGGCGCGGACCCAATCCTTAGCATCCTTAGAAATGCCGTGCCAAATGAACTTTGCCTTCTGTAGCTGTGCAGTAGAACGGCACGAGGGATGTGAAAGGCCGTGAATGAAATCAAACACCTGTTGGCGCATGGGAGCAGGAATCCAAGGTCGCGGTCTACCAGTACTGACGTCACAGTGGAGGGTGGTGTTGGAGTCTTCGAGGGGAAAGTGTTCCCAACGGAGGGACGTGCAGGATGTCCTACAAGCTTGATACTCTGGATCCTGTCGTTGGGCTTCAGCCAGGGCGTTGTAATCCAATCCCAGTTGAACGGCAGCCAACGTATTTCTTGACAGGGCATCAGCAACGGGATTCATTTTCCCAGGGACGTATTGGAGGGTGCAATTGTATTTAGCCACGGCGGAGAGATGTCGGCGTTGACAGGCGGACCATGGGTCAGACTGTCGAGTGAAGGCGTGCACCAGAGGCATGTGGTCTGTGCGAATGGCGAAGGGCGTACTTCTAAGGAATTGCGAAAGTGACGGACCGCCAAGTGCAACGCTAGCAATTCTCGATCGAAGGTAGAATAACCCGATTCTGCCTTGGACAGTTTTCTGCTGAAGAAGGCCAATGGGAGGGGCGAGCCTTTGACCACCTGCTCGAGTAGTGCACCAATAGCGACGTCGCTGGCATTGGTGGCGAGAAGGAGAGGGGCGTGTGGGATAGGAAAAGTGAGAGCCGCAGCAGTTGATAGGTCCTTCTTTGCATTGCAGAAGGCTGCTTCTTGAAGGGGACCCCCCTTCAGGTCCTTCGGCTTGCCCTTGAGGGAGGCGTAGAGGGGAGCAAGAGTGGCGGCAATGGCTGGCATAAAACGGTGATAATAGTTGATCATGCCCAAGAATTCCTGCAGAGCTTTGACGGTCGAGGGCACGGGGAATTTCTGAACGGCTGCTACCTTCTCAGGGAGGGGGTGGACACCTTCAGGAGTGATGCGGTGCCCTAAGAACGATAATTCGTCGGCGCCAGAGGTACACTTGTCGTACCGGACTACAAGGCCGTTTTGTTGCAGGCGGTCGAGCACGATGCCCAGGTGATGGTGTTCCTCTTTTGAGGAGGAGAACACAAGTATGTCGTCCACATAACATACACAAAAATGGAGGTCCCCTAAGATGCCATCCATGAGACGTTGAAACGTGGCCCCAGCATTACGAAGGCCAAAACAGGAGTAATTGAAGGTGTATGTACCAAACAGAGTGGTGATGGCAGTCTTAGGGATGTCTGCTGGGTTCATAGGCACGGGATAATACCCCTTCAGGAGATCGAGCGTAGAGAAAACCTTCGCTTTGTGCAGGTAGGAGGTCACGTCGGCAATGTTTGGGAGGGGGTGGTGATCCGGTTCTGTTTGCATGTTCAGGCGCCTGTAATCCCCGCACGGACGGAGGGAGCCATCTTTCTTCAGAACAATGTGTAAGGGTGACGACCATGGGCTGGAGGCCTTTTGGCAAAGGCCCATTTCCTCCATTTCGGCGAACGTCTGTTTGGCGGCTGCCAATCGTTCTGGTGCCAGACGTCTGAATTTTGCGAAGACTGGGGGTCCCGTCGTCTTCATATGGTGATAAATACCGTGCTTGGCAGGAACCGTGGGCGTTTGGCGAAGTTCTGGACGGAAAACTTCCGGGTACGACGTGAGGAGGTGGGCGTAGGCATCCGTGGGTGCGCTGATGTGGAGAGCGAGGTTAGAGGGGGCGGGTTGAAGAGGTGTTGACAAGTACGAGTCTACGTTGACCAATCGTCGGTGGGCGACATCGACCAGAAGGGGGAAATGAGAGAGGAAATCCGCACCAAGGATTGGCATGGTGACGTCAGCAACGAGAAACTTCCAATTGAATTTACCGTTTCCGAACGATAATGTGAGGTTCTCGTAACGGTAGGTGGGTATCGCAGATCCGTTGGCAGCTACCAAGCGGACGTCGGCAGATGTAGACAGACTAAGTCGTGTCTTGAAGAGTTTCCTTGGCAAAAGAGAACGACAAGCACCCGTGTCTACCAAAAATCGCACGCCTGTTCCTGCATCCATTAAAAAGAAAAGATTAGAAACACGGGAGGCCACCGCCACGAGCGATGGCCTACTTACACGTTTTTTGGCCACTGACAATCCTCGGCACATTTCTTCGCAGTTGCCCCGAATCTGAAGTGGTAGTAGCAAAACTGCAGCGGATGGGAGGTAGTAAGTGGCTGTAGAAGTCGTTTGTTGGGGCGCGAGCAATTGGTGGGTGGTGGGCGGCTTTGTCTCTGCTTCGGCACGTCACGGTGTGGGCGTGTATGTCCTACGGCATTCATGTCAGCTTCAGTTGATGTTGAATAGGCATCCTCTTCGTCAGGGGTGGAGGCGTTGATGGAGGTCTTGAAGTGGCTGTCCATAAGGGCGTCGGCTTTAGTCATCAAGTCCCTTATGGGTAAACTATCGACATCGGGTATGGCAGCACGTATAGGTCCGGGTAAACGGCGTATCCAAAGGGCACAAAGTAGGTTCACCTCACGAGGAGAGCCGTCTGCGGCAGGTTGAAGGCGAGCGATACTGATCATTTCCCTGAGGGCAAGCGAAGCCCTTTGGTCCCCCAACGGTTGTTGCGAGAGCTGAAAAAGCTTTGCTACACGGGCGGCTGGCGACGGCGAGTACTGCTGCAGAAGGTATGTTTTGAGGGCGTCATACGCTATTGGCGTGTCTCCTTGTTCACAAAGCCAGTCGGATATTTCCGGGAAGGTGTCCTCGGGTATCGCCGAAAGAACATAATCTGCTTTGGTGGTTGAGCGAGTCACGCTGTTGATGCGAAACTGGACTTCTGCACGCTGAAACCAAGCAAATGCTTCTCCCCTGGCGAACGGTGAAAGTTTCAATGGGGCGGCTGCAGCGCCAACTGCTGTAGTAGAGTCCGCCATAGTACTAACGATGGAGCGGCGAGGGAGGTGGGGATGGAAGGCAGTGGGAGCGAGTCGACTTCCGGGGTCACCAATGTGACGGAGCCGAGAGAGGGTTGTGGACTGAGTTATATTATTATAGAACACTCTCCTTATATACAAAACCTCAAGGCAACAGGACATAACAAGTTCACAAGACAGACAATATTACAGAGGAAAAACCAGACATGAATTTTCATGTTCGTTTTAGTGCGAGGGAAGAGCGAAGATACAAGCATAATATATACAAAAGGAATTATGTACAATTGTGTGAAACACGGTTGGTACAGTGGATACCGATATGCTATATTCATACATTCTCTCATTCTGATGAAGGATTCGATATTCCATTAGCTTATGAATTTCCTGATATGTTGAGAGAGAGAGAGAGAGAGAGAGAGAGAGAGAGAGAGAGAGAGAGAGAGAGGTTACATTTATTGTATCTGTGCAGGAGAATCATTTTACATAAACTTTTTTTTGGATACTTTAGAAAAAAAAAGTTTTATTTATTTTATTTCGCCAAAGAGGTTATGAAATCGAGTCAGATTGTTTATTTGTCTGTCTGTCTGTCGGTGGACAGACTTTGATGAAATTTTCACCATATGGAAATCTTAGGCCACGGAGGACCTCATTAAATTTTGGAAATGATCCGCATTCTAGATAAGGATTTTCATTGTTTACCATTTCAAAGATGGAGTCAAAACAAATTGACCTATTTGGATGAAATTTCCACAACTGATAGATCTTAGGCCATGGGCGACGCCAGTAATCTTTGGTGGAGGTCAGAAATCTCTGACTGCTCTTGTTTTACATGTCTTTGCATATAGTCGATTGCCATGGAAAGATAACATTCATTTTCAGCATTTAGAGTCCTTTATTAGAACCTTGTAGGTAATCAACATATTAAATGTCCTGAGTCGTTTATTAGCATCTCGGAGGTAATTAACATCTAAAATGTTTTGAATCCGTATCGTGATTTAGGTATTTGTTAGCACAGGTTACACAATTGCGACTTCTATGATAAGTTGTGTGGGGATGTGGAAGGAGAAAAAATAGTCCCTGCCAAGATCCATCCTTCAGTCAGTTTATATGTATTGTAATTACTTAGGTCAGCAGAAGCATGCTGAATTAATACATAATCATATTGAATTAATTGGAACAAGAACATTCGTCCATCTATGTGTGGTTGGCGAATGAAGCACCAGTTGCTGATTGCTTACTAGGCAAGGGGAGAGAGAGAGAGAGAGAGAGAGAGAGAGAGAGAGAGAGAGAGAGAGAGAGAGAGAGAGAGAGAGAGAGAGAGTGCTTTAACTTTCAGATAATTTGGAAGGTCATGAAAAGTAATAAAAATATAATACACGTTTTATTGTAAGTGAAAGTAAACTTATATTTACCAGCTAAAGATTTCTCTCACTAATTGTTTGGTAAAAGGAAGAGTTTTAGAAAAAGGGAAAATTATCTTGACCTGAAGATATCAAACTGCAACATATTAGTGATAAGGAAAGTTACTCTAATTGATAGTTTACTTAAAAACTCATTTTTATTGAAAACAAAATAAGACACTTGTTGTCCATTAGATACAACTCTTAGTCTGAAGTTACAATTTGGTAAACATTTTGGCATATTAAGATTAATTTTATTAGTAAATGCTTGAAAAAATATAGTTCCTCGTTACATTTACTATATATATATATATATATATATATATATATATATATATATATATATATATATATATATATATATATATATATATATATATATATGTGTGTGTGTGTGTGTGTGTGTGTGTGTGTAACTATAAGAAGCAATATTTGTTGTCATGGAAAAATTCTTTAAATATCGGATCCTCTTGGAAATAGCTCTGTTTTTCAATGAATAATGTTCTTAAATCCACCATTTGTATATTTAAGTGATTATTCGAGTTAGTTCAGAGTTAATTTTGGAATGACAAAAGATGGCCTTTGCACAGGGGTGAGTTCAAGGTCCCTTGATATAAAATACAACGGAGGATTCTCTCCTTCCGTTAATTACTTTTTTATCGTGTATTATTCATTTCATTTTAGTATTTTCATTTGGTGTTTATTATATAGATTCTAATTACTTTATATTTATATTAATATATTCCTAATATATTCTTGATATATTAGTTGATGGAATAATATTTTCTAATATTGCAAGATTAATATCTAACCATTTACCGTAGTAAAAAGACAACTTCGTTGTGGCAAGAATCAAATTAAAGTATGAAATGTAATTCCTGCGAAGGAAATGTTAGGATAAACTATGCCAAAGTTAGTAACATTCCAGATATAGAGCAAGCGAGATTAAATATTAGGTTACAGGTTGAATAAAACCAAATGAAGATCAGGTAGAAAGCTGGTGAGGGAAATCTTGAAAAGAGCAGCGCAATCCCGAGTTACGAAGAGTAGACATGACAAAGGGCCTATTGTCAGAGAAAAGGGAATTGAAAGACAACCTCCTTGGGCACGTAATCCGAACTGATGGTGAGAAGTGCAGTGTTATGTTTGTTTATATAAGAGAGGGGAAGGATGATAATATTTTATTGTGAAAAGAGAGGCAAGTTGGTTTTACTTGATTTTCAAAGAAAAAAGAAAAGTGAATTTGTGGATTAAACAGGGCATTACCTAAGGTGCAGTGGAGACTTTAATGTAGTATAGAAAAGGTTACGTCTCTCGAAGAATTTCGTAGGACACAGTCATCTTATTCTGATAGAAACTCGTGAATTTCGTTCCTTTTTAGAATAGTAATTATATGAAGATGCTGGTGAGGCGTTGAATGTAAATGCGCTCGAGATGAATTATTTGAGAAAATTCATTAAATGAATTTTTTGCTCCTGTCAATTGACGAAGTATTATTTTTTCTTATTATAACAATTAGTGCCAGAGGTTATTAACATGGGGACTTTTCTGAACTGCTAGTAATATTATTAAATTCAGGGACAAAGCTTTTGAACAATGCTTGTCTGTTTGAAAAGATTTTTATGCGAATTAGAGATTACTTTTTTTGTAAAAGAAAATTAGAACCCAACTGAATAGGACTTTTAGCCTACGGTCGTTAGTTTAGTACAAAAGATTGGGAGGTCTGTGGCATTAAAGCTCTGCTTGTGGAACTTCAGGAGTTCAGACTTGCAGATAATGTTTTTAATGTTGATCAGATTGACATAAGTCTTTTTTATAGTTTATAGAATTATATGAAAGATATATTTTAATGATACTGTTCTGAAAGTATGTTGAATGTTCATTAGTTTTCATTTAGTTTATTTATTCTTACCTCACTGGGCTATTTTCCCCCGTTGGAACCCTTGGGCTTATAGCATCGTGCTTTTCCAACTAGGGCTGTAGCTTAGCTAATAATAATAATAATAATAATAATAATAATAATAATAATAATAATAATAATAATAATAATAATAATAATAGTGTATGTCCAAGGGTGTAGTTATAGAAGCGGTTGCGTTTCAACTTTCAGTTTTTCTTCCTAAGTATTACAATTACTGTCACTCTCTGTGGCGAGGCTTGACAGCTGTGTTTTGATAACAGCCAAAGCTGGTGAGAGGGATTTTGATATGTGAAAGTTTTAGATGATAGTTCGATTTTACTTTAAGGATGATAAATTGTATTTAACTGTGCTTATAAAAGTAGCCAGATGCGCTCTCGATGTTGTTTGTTTTTATTTTAAATATTTGGTTTGATGTCAATTATTTCGTAGCCTAAATTATTATTATTATCATTATTATTATTATTATTATTATTATTATTATTATTATTTTTATTATTATTATTATTATTATTATTATTATTATTATTATTATTATTATTATAAACTAAACTGCAACTCTAGTTGGAAAAGCATGATGATATAAGCCAAAGGCCTTCAACAGGGAAAATAGCACAGCGATGAAAGGAAATGAAAAAAGAAAATAGATAGAATTGCTTGCCAGAGTGTACAGCCGACCAAGAGAACTCTAACCCAAGGCAATGGAAGACCATGATACAGAGGTTATGGCACTATCCAAGACTAAAGAACATGGGTGGTTTGATTTTGGGGTACCCTTCTCCTAGAAGAGCTGCTGACCATAGCTAAGAGTCTCTTCTACCCTTACCAGAAGAAAAGTATCCACTGACCAATTAAAGTGCTGTAGTAAACCCTGAATGAAGATTATTTTTGTTTTCTTATTTCATTGTCAGGTGTAAGAGAAAAAAGGAGAATGTGTAAGGAATAGGCCAGACTATTCGTTTAATGTACAGGCAAACGAAAATTTAACCTTAACAAGAGGTATCCAAAGTAGTACTATCTGGCCAGTCAAAGGACTCAATAACTCTAGCAGTAGTATCTCAACGGGTTGCTGGGGTCTTTATTCAGATCGTGAACATAATAAGAAAAAAAATTTGCTTGAGAAGTTTTCATAAGTTTTATAAGAAGTTTTTTTTTTTTTTTTAGTTTCTTCCGGATTAGATTTTGTAGAAATTTAAACTCGTATCGATTACTTTTTAAAAGTTGATTATATTTGTCAATCCAAATCTTTAAATGTTAAGAATGTTTTGGTTTTTGGGCTGAATACTGCTCGGATTTTTATTCCATAAAATGTTGGAAAATTGCTTATAGGAATTTCTGCCTATTAAGAGAGAGAGAGAGAGAGAGAGAGAGAGAGAGAGAGAGAGAGAGAGAGAGAGAGAGAGAGAGAGAGAGAGAGAGAGAGAGCTAATTACCCTCATTACATTAATTGATGTGTAAAGTGTGAGCACATTTTCTGACAATGGTCCAGAGGAGTTTGCCAAGGCTTTGGCCTTACTGGATTCCTTCCATCAGTACAAATGACTGACGGAGTTGATGATCCCAAATGGAATTCCTGGCCGTCTTTCTAGCTGTTCTAGATGTTTTGTGAAGGATTCATTGGTAAACGATTATTTGTTTAAGCAATTAGTTTTCAAAAACTCCTTTTTCGAATATTTTGTATTACGATCAATTTTGAGTTCAATTGTTTTTCGAAAGCTGCCTATTTGATATATTGCATTTCGATCAATTGTGTGTTCGAACAAATGGTTTTCAAAAGGAAAGGTTTTGGAAAAATTGTATTTCGAGTAATTGTTTTTCAAAAACTACTTATTCGAATATTGTGTATATCTATCAATTGTGACTGAATAATTATACAAAAGAAAAATTGTTCTCGAACAAATAGTTTTTTTTTTAAGTTTTCCGAACATTTGTATTTCAAATAATTGTTTTGCTAAAACTGATTATTCGAATATTTAGCATTTTGATCGATTGAGATTTCGAACAATTATACATCGAAACAGTTGTTTTCGAACAAATGATTTCAGTTACAGTCAATTGACAAGGTCTGTTGAAGTTACTTAATAAATATATGAAACTTTTGTTACACTTGTGAATTAGAAGTCAGTGCCATGATTATGTTAAGTGTTATTTTGATAAAATTTCCAAAAGTCTTTTTGTACTTGTCTATATGTAGATATAATTTAGTTTTAAATATATAATTTATATGAATATTTTTTTTTCATTTTGTCTACATCCTTTACCCATCTCTATAAGGTCCATCTCTATCCGGGGTTTCCTGTTCACTTTTTTATGAACCTTTATTTAGAAAATAAATAGACATTGAAAATCCCTTTTTGAGAAATGTTGATTCGATTTAAGGTTTCCGTAAAGGTAAATCTAAATTTGGTTATTGTAAGGATTTGTAAACTTACAAATTGAAACCGAAATGTTATTTGTTACCATTCCAGTAGTGGCGGTCTATCTTTTTCCTTTCTATGGGTTTTGAAATCTAAAAAAATTCCATCAAAATAATTAAATAAAATCCCTCTAGGGCTTTCAA
>NC_090727.1:107715805-107718305 GCF_036898095.1 Palaemon carinicauda | reverse complement strand
ATAATGGGCTAAATTCGTGTTTTTTTTTTTTTTAATATGTGGTAGGAAACTAATATTTTCGTTCACTTTACCGTAAAATAAAATCTATAGAATATTAAATAAAACATGAATTGCTCTGAAGGAGGACTTTCCTAGCGAATAAGTTACTCTCTCTTTCTCTCTCTCTCTCTCTCTCTCTCTCTCTCTCTCTCTCTCTCTCTCTCTCTCCGTAGGTAGTCTAGCCCCTTCCAGACGGTGATAAGTGCTCTATGCCATCAATCTGAGAGACCAGTGTTCAATTTTATTACTAATCTATAAGGATCGAAAGTACTCGGCCTTAAATCCAGTATGCTCGTGTTGACCTCAGATAGAAATTTGGTCCTTGGTTGTTTTTCAAAGGTTGAGAGGGTCAATTAGGGGGAAGATAAGACAAATAAGCTAAAACCCTCAGCACTTTTTTAAAAGATATAAAAAAGAAGCGAAAAAGATGTGTTTATTTCCCGTTCAAAATGGGAGGGCCAAGACACGGTAATTTGCACTCAACCGGTTTGTCGAATTATAAGTTGCAAGATAAAAATCATATTCAAGTTACCTAAGCTTTTTCTTTGCTATGAGTTTGAATTTACCAATGCTCTCTCTCTCTCTCTCTCTCTCTCTCTCTCTCTCTCTCTCTCTCTCTCTCTCTCTTGCTAGGGGAGGAGTGCATATATATTACAACTCTTGTTGTCGTTGTCCTTTTTAGTGAACTTTGAATAGCTTTACTTTTCTGAGATATTCTTCTTGTTTCAAAAGAAATCTAATTGTTTATCTCTTATGACTGTTGGTATTCATTGAGTGTGCTTTAGTTAGTAGTGTTTTCTTTGCTGTATTTATTTCAAAAATATTTATTCTTTAGAATATTGAAGAATGAAAAGACACGTTTGAATATGGTCTCAGTTCACGTTGTCTTGTGCCGTTATTCAGTAGTTAGAAAACCACATGTATGCAGACACTTCAGTGATAGAAATTAGCTGTAAATTCCAATATATTCTTGTTAACCACGTTGAATTGTCATTACTGATGGTTCGATGACATTTTTTTAACAAGAATCAAACGCAGACAGTATCATATATATATATATATATATATATATATATATATATATATATATATATATATATATATATATATATATTATATATATATATGTATATATATATATATATATATATATATATATATATATATGTAAAAATATGTATATATATACATATATATATATATATATATATATATATATATATATATATATATATACATATATATCCCAAGGATGCAAATATTTAATGTACGATAGTACTTGGCGCAGGTCATGTTATCTTTATATTTCCGATTTATTTTTACACTCATGTATTCATGAGTTTCCGAACTTTATTAACCTCGGAATAGCTAATGACGACTTAAAGCTGGTGGGTTTTGTGATCGAATCTCCTTATTCTTCATCAGTTGCTGATTATGTCTCAAGTTAATTGGGCATACCATAGGATTGACGTCAGTTAATTATTTTTCTTAATTATTTTACTCTCCAATGAACACAGCTTGAAGTTTTATGCATAGATAATGTTTACTGAGTTGTAAATAAATATTATTGTAATGGTGTACGCAACCCATTAAAAATGACGACTAAGTACTTACATAGATATGCACACACATGTACACTTATCCCCCTCTCACCAGGATAGGACTACTTCCACTCCCCCCATGCGAGGGATTAGGAGAACTGAGCGCGACAGAATTTTACGCATACACACACAAATATATATATATATATATATATATATATATATATATATATATATATATGTATACATATGTATATATATATATATATATATATATATATATATATTTATATATATATATATATATATATATATATATATATATATATATATATATATATATATATATATCCAGACACTTGCCCTTTATAACATAGGGAGGATTTTACAAAGCTTTCTCTCTCTCTCTCTCTCTCTCTCTCTCTCTCTCTCTCTCTCTCTCTCTCTCTCTCTCTCTCTCTCTCTCTCCACATTTTATGGCTGACCTCCATCTTGACTCTTGCAAGAGCCAAGCATCACATAATGCAATTTGTGTTTATGGTCATCCCACGCAAAGAAAGCAATTAAAAGTTTGAGTAGGTTCCTTCCTTGATGATTAATTACCTTAAAAGAGGATTTAACACAAATTAACATATTAGATCAGTTTCAGCATTCTTCAAATGCTATGCTAATTTCCCTTCAACATTATATGGATTATATTGGAGCTTGGCGGAGACAGTTTACAATGTTTTTTAATACTTTTTAATTTTAGATGAGATAACAGTTGTTTATCTTAATTTATACCACTTTATTTATATTAAGTCGTTATTTTGATCTCAGTCAATGATATTAAGCTTTACGTTGATTGAGTTTGAGAATTTTTTTTTTCCATTTTTTCGGAATGTAATACTGTTTACTATTTACATAATCGAGCAAAGGTT
>NC_090727.1:107708305-107710805 GCF_036898095.1 Palaemon carinicauda | reverse complement strand
GTTCCTCGTGGGTGCCTTTCCACGAAGAACAGTGAGAAAGGGCTCTCCGAATAAAAGCCTTGATGGTGGCAGTTTTATACCGACTAGGGCCCTCGCTGTCACCATTCAGACATAGGCCAAGGTTTGTGGGTTTTACGTACATCGAGGTATTAAAACTATTATTGCTTGTTTCTACAAGGACATCAAGGAAGGGGAGACGTCCTTGGAGGCTGTGCCTTGCTCGTCTGCAAAGTGAATGGGGTCAGAGCATTGAATGTAATTGGACCCAAACTCAAAATATAAGATGCAATCAGACAATATCGTCTCTTAAAAGTCTTCTTGTGAAATTTTTAATAAAGGATTAAGCTGTGATTCAAGTTCTATAAGTTTTATCAATTTTATATTTTATGGATGTTGATCGCCGTTCATTTTATCTTGAGTTTTATCTATGATATATGTTTTCTTGAATATATATATATATATATATATATATATATATATATATATATATATATATATATATATATATATAGGAATATGTACATAGACCTTTTATAAAAATTCTTACATAATTCCTTTCAACATATATATCAAACTATTAAGTTTATATCACTCCTATATTTGTGTTTAAGCAACGTATAGAATATATATATATATATATATATATATATATATATATATATATATATATATAATATATATATATATATATATATATATATATATATATATATATATATATATATATATATATATATATATATATATATATATATTCTTTATTCACTGATTTAAGGTGAAATTCATCTGACGGATTGTGTATGAATGTATATATGTATATATGTATATATAATTATTGTACTTATTGTATGTAACCATTATTATTGATGTAATAAGTAATTTTGACTCTCTCTCTCTCTCTCTCTCTCTCTCTCTCTCTCTCTCTCTCTCTCTCTCTCTCTCTCTCTCTCTCTTGGGAACGAAAAGTTCATAGCAGAATGTTTTCAAGAAAAATAGTCCCTGAAATAGGAAACGTAACCGCCGTTTCTTACGCCCTGTACCTCTTTCTCCTTCACATTTGCCTGACGAGACACAGCAATCTCCAAAGAAGAGGGATGTTGTCCCTGCTACTAGTCAACAACAGCAAAGTGGCACTCAAGCTGAGTATCGGTGTTCAGCGAGACGCCATACCCGTTCATATAGCTCATTGAACGCAAAGGGGAGGGGGAGGTGATGGATTTTCATTATAATTATTTACATATACAGTATATATATGATGATCATTGTTATATGTACCTTTATTGCTAATACACCTTTAGCATATATGTTGTGTTAGGAATACATGTATGCAAGTATTCTTGTTTAATGGAGCATAGGGAATACTATGTAGCATTTATATAATCTCATGTGGCATGCATTTCATATTTTAATTATCTGATATTATTGCAACCAGTCTTTCCCGTAGTCCGTCACTGTTCACAGCTCCTCTAGTGTATTACGTTTATTTTGATTATTTTCACTTATTATATGGCTTAAGAACTTACGCAAGTGTTTCTGTGAAAACCTTATTTATTTTATATCTAATGATAACTAAGAATAGTTTGGACATTTTATTGGTTGAATCATTCAGGGACTTTATGTATTTTATTAATCTTGCTTGTTTCTTTTCTAGTTGGATTTTGCAAACAACCATTCTTCTTCTTCTTCTTCTTCTTCTTCTTCTTCTTCTTCTTCTTCTTCTTCTTCTTCTTCTTCTTCTTCTTCTTCTTCTTCTTGATGAAAGGATAACGTGAGAAAGAGGCGTTCTGGTTCAACCTACGTAAGTAATAATGACGGAGTAATTATGAGGTTATTTTCATACCGAAGAAAGTCCTTCGTGTCTAAAGACGTGAATAGACACCAATGAAAGAACTGGAGTCGCTTTGAATGTCCGAGCTTCAATAAGGATTTATTTATGGGTTTATATGGTGCTGGTCCTTTTTCGTTCTTATAATTACAAGTTTCATTAATTGGAATGTTTATTTTGTATTGCGTATTTTGGGGTTAACCCTTTCTCTCATGGAAGCATTTATTCTCTCACTTTTTGCCTAAAATACATTTGCAATACACAGTTTGGAAACTTGCTTGCAAAACAAAAATTTTCATTGTTCAATTTTTAGGTGATTTTATATAGATGAATAACATTATCTGATTTCAAAATTCGTTCTCTAAATTGCCATTGAAAAAGTAAATTTCTATCCCTATATTATCATCGAAAATCAGTATTGCCAGATTGGAAAAAATCAATTGGAATACTGGGGGGGATTGGAGATTGTAAACCTTTGTGGAAATTCAATATTGGAGAAGAGATAACCGTAACATGTCTTCGTAATGATACATGTTCCATGTTTGAAGAATTTAAGTGGCTGTGATTAACGTGACGTCAGAAGCATCGAGATTGAAAATATAAACGACGGTAGGTTCGTCTTTATTCAAAGTAGATGGAATTAAGAAAAGTATAGATTTATATACAACTTTGGAA
>NC_090727.1:107683305-107700805 GCF_036898095.1 Palaemon carinicauda | reverse complement strand
GGCAGCGGACCACCACTTCGCTGTCGAGGACCAGACGAAGGTGTTGTTTCTTGGGAAGAGCAAGACGTTTCAGGGTTAGAAGAACTGCCATGGGCTCTAGCACATTGATGTGAAATTGGCGGAACAAGGGAGTCCAAAGACCTTGAACTTTCTTGAGCTGAGAATAACCGCCCCAACCTGACAAGGATGCGTCCGTGTGAATGATTAATTTCGGAGGCGGAAATCGAAGGGGAACTGACTTTGACAGACTGTTTGCTCTTGTCCAAGGAAGAAGTCTTTCCCGTAGAATGGGAGGAAGGCGGACTTTCCTGTCCCGGAGCTTCCGGTTCGCCCTCGAACGCCAGACACGATTGATATCTTTCAATTTTGCCTTCAGAAGAAGATCCGTCACTGAGGCAAACTGAAGGGACCCCAGAATCCTCTCTTGGAGTCGTCTGGAACTTACTTTGTCTTTGAGAAAGCGTTTGGTGTTCCTTGCAATCTCTAACCTCTTGGGTCTGGGAAGACACAGAGTATGAGATATAAGATCCCATTGCAGGCCGAGCCATTGGAACTTCGATTTTGGAAGAAGACGGGACTTCTTGAAGTTGATCTGGAAGCCTAGAGATTGAAGATAATGGATGACTTTGTGAGTGGCTTTTAGGCAATTTTGGAAGGTGTCTGACCAAATGAGCCAGTCGTCCAGATAGGCTACTACTTGAATCCCTTGATTCCTGAGTTCCTGAACAGCGACTTCTGCTAACTTTGTGAAGATCCTTGGGGTGATGTTGAGCCCGAAAGGCATCACCTTGAAGGAGTAACTTTTGTCCCCTAAGCGAAAGCCTAGGTACGGACGGAAGTGTCTCGCTATCGGGACGTGATAATAGGCGTCTGTAAGATCGATAGAGGTGGTGACGGCCCCACGGGGAAGTAAGGTCCGCACCTGCGAGACGGTAAGCATTCGAAACTTGTCGCATTGAATGGACAAGTTGAGAAGGGATAGGTCTAGAATCACTCTTCTCTTGTCTGAATCCTTCTTCGGGACACTGAACAGCCGACCTTGAAACTTCAGGTGTTTCGTTTCTTGTACGGCGTTCTTTTGTAAAAGATCCTGGACAAATTCGACCAGGTCCGGAGTGGAATGATGACGAAATTTGTTCGGAGGAGGAGGTCCTTGAATCCAACTCTACCCCAGTCCCTTGGAGATGATACTGAACGCCCAGGGACTGAACCTCCATTTGTTGCGGAAGGCATAGAGCCTCCCCCCTACCTGCTGCCTCCACGTCCGCCTCGGAAGTTCTTTCCTCTGCGAAAAGCTCTTCCCCTGCCTTTGTTCTGGTTAGAACCACGGTGGTAGCCTCATACGACTGGTTAAAGGCAGGAGAAGTGTCGGAGGCACCAGAAAGCTGGCTCTTAGGAAGCAGAACGGTGACATAGTCGTCCGAAGGAGCCTGAGAGGTGGAAGGCTGTGCCGGGGCAACAGGAGATGGGGGAAGAGGCAGCCGGAAAATGGGCGAACCAGTCTGCTGTTGCCTGAACTGGGTGGAAGTATATGGACGGAGCTTCTTCCTACCCCGGGCTTGGTAATTTGCAGGGTCAGATTTACGTTTAGGAGTCAAACCCCAACGGGCTTTAAGGCTCTGGTTGACTCTAGTGGCCTCCGCCAAGACTTCCTCTACAAGGTCCTCAGGGAAGAGGTTTGAACCCCAACAGGAGGACCGGATCAGCTTATTAGGTTCATGCCTAATAGTCGCCTCTGCCAGGACATGTTTGCGACACTTGCGTTTAGCAGTAGTGAAGTCATACAGGTCGTAGTATAATGACTGCAACGTAGCCTTGTTGAGAGATTTAAAAATACTCTCAGTATCGTAAGTCAAGGCTATCGACTCCGTGGAAGTGGCCAGGTTCAGAGTACGGCCAACGCATAGGCGAGAATCATACTCCTGTTTAATGAGGGATTCCGGGAGACGGGGAAGCCGCTCACTAAACATTACCAAAGCACAGTCTGCTGCTAGCTTTCCAGAGGTAAATGTGGTATGGACGTTGTCCCAACACTCAATGCCTGAAGGAAGAAGGAGGGAGATTGGATCCACCTCTCGGATGGGAGGCAAGGGCTTCTCCTCCAGAGCATATTGGAAGGCAAGCTCTGCTACCTTATTGACATATGGAGTCACGGTGTTTTTGTCCATTAGGAACATTGTAAAAGAGCTCTTATAAGGCGTCAACATAGCGTTGGTGCAGCCGATGTCATTCAGGAATCTGGCCCACACAGATTGGGCCTGCTCTTTTGGGAAGATGACTGTCTCCTTGGGGACCTTGTCTAACCGAACCAAAGCTTCCTCGGTAAGCCTGGCATAACCATGAAATGGAAATGCCAGACCAGGAGGAAAGAATTCAAAGTCCTCTAGGGGACGAGTGCCAAGACCCTCCAAAGTTAACATTCCGTCTGAGAACGGGGAATGAAGAGCCATACGCCAAGGGTTGTTTTTGGCAAACTGCGGGAGCTTAGAGGCATCCGGGATGAGAGAGCTTAGGACCCGCTCCGGAGCACCTTGCTCTAATGCCCCAAATCTCTGACCGATGTTAGAGAACATCGTGTCCATCTTAGACTGTATCTCTGATACAAACTTAGCCTGCATCTCCGACACGATGCGAAGCATGGCTGATTCGGAAAGGCCCGGGCTAGCAGCAGGTGTGGCGGAATGAACTCCCGGGTCGCGAGACTTAGAGGAGGAGCCAGAAGCCTTAGATGACAGGTTTGTATTCTGTTTAGAACCATGAGAAGCCTTATGAGGCTTATGAACTTTAGGTAAGGTTCTAGACTTATTCTTGGGGGGAACCGGGTGTGATCGTTGGGACGAATCACGGTCCCCCGAAAAACCATGGAAGGAAGAGCGATCAGAAGAAGAAGAAAGAGAGGGGCTGAGGATAGGAATCTCAGCGCCAGAAACACCTGCCTCACTTACCACCCTACCTGTATCTGGATCATCCAATAACATGGGTTCCACGTCAAGGTTCATGGAGGCAACATTGTCTTCTAGATCTCCGGGGGCGTCCGACGGATCCTGCTCTGGATCAATAAACCCCGCTATGGTGGCATCAATGTGGGCAATGATGGGAGCTGCAACATGCCTAGCCACAGCGGCTGAAGACTTGGCGTTGGGGTAAATCAGGGAACAGTAGTCCTCGGAGAGGACGTACGGCCGCTTGGACTTCACGTTCCGGGCAAAACCACCAACCCACACTTTCAGTGTGGCCCGAGCCGCAGACTTTTGCTCCGGGGATGCCTGAAATAATAGTGGGAATTATAAAAGGGCAGACTCCCAGTGGTCCTTCAAGACCATAGATATCTTACTAAATAGTGTATGTATGCCAAAAAAGGTAAGATAAATAAGAAGGCAACATAGCCAACGGGACTCACCGAGTCAGATCCAAGGGTGGTAACGAGGTCAAAACAGACCACACAGTTATCCGGGTGCCATACCACGACGTCCTCCAGCTGCACACCGCAGAGGGCGTGAGACCGACAGACGGTATGGCCGCAGGGCTGATGTAGAACAGCTGCACAGGCTGTCGTCTGACAATGCACCATCTATAAAAAGAATAGTATATGAGAAACTGTAATTCTCTTAAGTAGGGGCGGGTCCGGAGGACCCGGCCTAAACCTAAGTCTAGCTTAAGACTAAAGTAAATAGTATATGAGAAACTGTAATTCTCTTAAGTAGGGGCGGGTCCGGAGGACCCGGCCTAAACATAAGTCTAGCTTAAGACTAAAGTAAATAGTATATGAGAAACTGTAATTCTCTTAAGTAGGGGCGGGTCCGGAGGACCCGGGCCTAACATAAGCCTAACACAAGATTAGGGCTTAACTGTAATATTCTTAAGTAGGGGCGGGTCCGGAGGACCCGGCCTAAACATAAGTCTAGCTTAAGACTAAAGTAAATAGTATATGAGAAACTGTAATTCTCTTAAGTAGGGGCGGGTCCGGAGGGCCCGGCCTAAACATAAGTCTAGCTTAAGACTAAAGTAAATAGTATATGAGAAACTGTAATTCTCTTAAGTAGGGGCGGGTCCGGAGGACCCGGGCCTAACATAAGCCTAACACAAGATTAGGGCTTAACTGTAATATTCTTAAGTAGGGGCGGGTCCGGAGGACCCGGCCTAAACAAAAGTCTAGCTTAAGACTAAAGTATAGCCATCCATTCTGGTCGAGCCGGGAGTATAAAAAAGGATGCAACAACAAAAATTTAAGACACAGGGTGTCTGATTTCCCGGGGCGAGGCTAAGCCCCGGGCCGGGAAATAAAAGTATCCAAAACCAATTCGTATAGGAACTCCGGGGTAGTGATCTGTCATATAATCATCATAGGAACTGTTATAAATTAAATAGGGGGGCGGAACTGTAGATAAGAACCACCAACGGAACCCAGAGGGTTTCATATAACATAAACCAGTGTGATAAGTGAATATAAAATAGGGTGCACCGGGATCCAACTCTGTTGACCGGTGGCCAACCAGACTAGACAGAGCCGAACCCGCCGGGACACCCGGAGGACAAAGTCCATAAACACTGAACTACCCCCTCTACAAGGAGGGAAGGCAACGGTCCCCTAGGGGAGAGGGGGAGAGAAGCCTAGCCACCACCTAGCGAGAGGGGGAGCATGGGGGAGAATCACGTGATACGAAGCAGCTGGGCTACCAACTGACGATCCCCAACCAGACAGATCAAACGGAGTAATAGCACAATATTCATTATAATAGAAATAGCGTTGATAATATAAAATAAACACATAAAAATTTTTGGGCAAGGCATGCAACATAATAATTAAATCACAAAAGACACACCTGATGGCTTAAAAAATAACATTGCCGCCTAGCACGAAGGTCGGCAGCCATAACGATACGTAAATGATATCGGCCCAAAATTTGAACCACGAGGGTTCTAAACGCTAAATAATGAATATCCATGATAACAAATAAAATTTAATAATAAAAATAATACATATAGTAACACCGCGAGTGAAACTAAAAGCTCTCAAAACAGGAGTACCAACTGTAAATGGAATCAAGCAAGATCGGTATGAACGAAGAGAATACACTCCTATAATACAAATATTAGACGATCTAGGTTGCTCAAAACACAGCAAAACACAGCTTGGTACTTAACTTAGACGGTGTCTCCAGGGAAACCGACGAAGAAGCCATAATCCAAAGAAAATAAGCGAAAAAACGAGAGCACAACAAAAAAGCGGGTTACACACATGACGTGCTAAAAGGAGTTGGGTTCTGAGCGGATGCATTGTTAGTAGTACCGAGTGAGGTTGAACGGCTCTCCTCTATTGGGGTTTCTGTCGTGGATGAATCTAAATAGTGCGGGACCTCTGGATTATACGCCCAATTTTATACCGACACCAATAGGTGAGCGAGCTAGTTAACCTAGCACTCCTTTACATTTTTTCTCTGGTATATTTAGCAGTAAATTACCTAAGAATAAGTGCTAAATGGAGCTTATTCACTGGGCGGCACATGTTCGAGCCCAGAAATGATAGAAAAACCAAGTCAGCTAACTAGCATTGTCAAACAAACAAACAACCCACAGCCAAAATTTGTACTTGAACGTAAACTGGTCATAAACACAAAAAAGGTAAACACAAATTATATAATGCTGAATTGTTGAACAATATTGGTCATGAGGAAATTATCCTTTTTATATAAACCAGCACTAATCTTAAAAACACAATCCGACTTTATCTTTATAATACTTGATTCTACAATATCTCTCTTCAAAACATCTTTACAGAATAGCAGCTCTTTAGAGTTCTTCCAGTCTATCAAATGATTATATTCATTCATGTGAACGAATAGTGCGTTAGACATATTACCAACTCGAACGCGGTATTTATGTTGATTTAACCTTGTTGCCAGCATATATATATATATATATATATATATATACATATATATATATATATATATATATATATATATATATATATATATATATATATATATATATATATATATGTGTGTATATATATATGTATATATATATATATATATATATATATATATATATATATATATATATATATATATATATATATATATACTAGTCAAATTCACCAATTCTTGTTTGAATTGGCATGAGCGATTAGACTAAAATCTCTTAAGATCGCCAATCTGTAGTGGGCAGCGTGGTGATGAAAAGCTCCAGACAAGCATGATTACATGTCTGAGGCTTTTTTCCTGCAGTAGATTAAAAACTGCTCTATATTTGTATATAAGTATTAATAATTATATCACAAATGTATATATATATATATATATATATATATATATATATATATATATATATATATATATATATATATATAAATATATATAAGAGAAATTTATTGATTTAACACAAACTTATGATTGTTTGAATAATAGTAAATAATGAAAGGGTATTACTAGAGTATTGCCTTTATAATTTCACCATATATGATTGTTGATAGGAAGAAATTCGTATTCAGGAACAGCAAGTCCCCACAGACTAATTTAGGCCGAAGCTGAGTAAAAAATAACCTTTTCCATTAGATTTTAAGAGAGAGAGAGAGAGAGAGAGAGAGAGAGAGAGAGAGAGAGAGAGAGAGAGAGAGGCCGCGCTTAGTAGGTATTTTATCCATACGATCATATTTAAAGATTGATTAGATTGCCTAGCGTCGCAACTACAAAGGTCATTGACACTAGGCGGCGTCATAACTGCCAGGGTCACTGACGCCTCAAGGTAGAATGAAACGCAGTAAAATAGTATTTAATCATCATATCATATCCCTGAAGACGGAGAGGAATTTGGAACGTTCAAGTCAGAATAATTTTTTCAGCTTGAAATTTCTGAGATCATTATGTAAATTTATAAGAAATTTTGAATCATTGAATTTTTTAACGTTCATTATAGGAATTGGAATTATTTTCGCGATAAAAGGTAAAAATATTTTTTCTAAATGATTTCTAATTTTTATTTTAATGAGTAGTTAATTGTATCGAGTTGAAAACCTTATTTTTCCACACATTTCTTCAATTCATCCTCAGGTCTCCGGACGAGTTCAAGATTTCCTTTGGAATTCCGGAAGAAATTCGCTTGGTTCCGAAGTGATTGACACAAGACTTCCTTCCCTACTCTAAACATAATTTCCTGCAATAGAATTGAATTTATAGAAGCAAATATTATAGATAAAATTATTATTTTTATCTGAAGTAAAACTCATTTTGTTATTAAAACTTGACCAATATAATAATATCTACTGACTCAAAAGGTTTTATAACAATTTCCTTATTATTTCCTAAAACTCTTTCTATTATAACGTCTGCAGTCTTTTCCCTCTTCAAGGATATGAGAAAATTATCAAATACTATTTTCTTTCTCTGTCTGTACAACGTTTTCTTGCTTCTGTATCATCATCGACGTTTCCTTTACCAAATTGTTGAGGATACTCCTATTTTTTTTTTCATTGAAATTATATTAAGGTATTGATACTATATATATATATATATATATATATATATATATATATATATATATATATATATATATATATATATGTGTGTGTGTGTGTGTGTGTGTGTGTGTGTGTGTGTGTGTGCATGATCAACGAAGCTATATATATATATATATATATATATATATATATATATATATATATATATATATATATGTCTGTGTGTGTGTGTGTGTGTGAAACATAGATAGAAAGACGGAACTAAAAAAATATAAAGTATTGTTATTGAAAGAAACTTGGAGAAATGCTGCGTTGATTTAGTGGAGGACAATGTAATTAGGCAAAACCTGATGCAATTTACCTAAAAAAATTAAAACAATGAAATAATTATTTTATCAAATAATATCAGATTTAGAAGTAAGCCAGAAAAAGAGATAAAACAACATGTAAGCACAAACTTAGTACACATGCGTAAAATCATGTAAAAACTATTGGCCCATATGAAACGATAAAAGCCTTGAAAATGCGTAATATCCTTCTCACTTTCTCTTTTGGATAGTTTAGGGAATAACCACATGACTTGGTGTTATCACACTCTAATAGGAGAGACTTTGTTACAATTATGTTAAAATTTAACTAAATTTACCATACATTTTTTACTAAAATAATTTACAAAAATATATTCTTATTAAGGATAAGCCAACACTAAATTATGCACTTTATTAATTCCTCAATGTCGTTCTACAGAGAGAGAGAGAGAGAGAGAGAGAGAGAGAGAGAGAGAGAGAGAGAGAGAGAGAGAGAGAGAGACTTAAACATATAAATTACAACAAAAATAAATACAATCAAAAGTGTAAAGCACTTTCATTCATATAAACCAAAAAACCGATACTTGATCAATCTTAAAGAGCTAGTGAAAAGAAAACTAATTCATAACGAAGGCTGAAAACAATACAGCAACGGGCCAATATACCTCCTTTTATGAAGGTCAAAAACGGACATACATCACAGGCATATTTTAGTTTTCTCCATTATGCAAAACAATGAATTAAAAAAAAATGGCTTCAGGAATGATTTTATACATCCAGAAAAAACTGCATCACTTAAAAAATTTCATAACACCGCTTAAAATTTAATTACAGCCTCAACAGTTAGTAATATTAATAACACCAACATCACGTAAGTCCCATCGAGAAAATATCCCACCAAACCACGGTAATAAAATTACATTTTGGACGCCACAAAATATGTTGACAGTGAGAAGACTTCAGTTTAGCAGCGGTGAAATGAAAACGCCAAAGTAGCTCTCGTAGGATTCTGACTTTCCTCGTGAGCTCAGAGAAAAGAGGACTGTTTTGTATCTGACTACTTCATTCCTTTATTCAAACAGCTTACGTTTAAAATTGTGAATGTTATGTATGGAAGGCTATGCGATAATGTGATACTATCTGTATAGCCTCTCTCTCTCTCTCTCTCTCTCTCTCTCTCTCTCTCTCTCTGTCTCTCTCTCTCTCTCTCTCTCTCTCTCTCTCTCTTACTAGCGTGCATGACCCGTAAAAAAAAGTACGGCTAAAATTGTTTAAAAATATAGACACACGCACACAGATTTAACCCTTTCTACCCCCTCCCCCATTCCTAATTACAACATGGTTATTTGGGCAATTTGTGGGAAATTGTAGTTTCCGAGTGTACCTCTTGGAGTAACACCCTCACCAGGGTATGACTACTCCCTTTGTCCCTTACCCTAGGAACAGGGAAGAGACCGACTGGCTCATACCACTCAGCGTGACAGAAAATATAATTTATGTGTATCCAGACACCTAATCTTTCTTATATAGGGGAGATGTCGGCGGATGCAACTATCATAACCTTCAAGTTCTCTTACCCTTCCCTGCACAAACCTCACCCGTTAAATTCTGTAGTGTCCTCTTCAACACTTTAATAATTAAACAAGCAAGTAAATAAACAAAAACAAAACAAACCAGTGAATTATTTTTGCTTGTTTATCTTCTTGATTAGAACGCTCCCTCTAAAGGTTGGTGATTCTTGAGGAAAGCAAATTATATCGGAAATGAACACAGTTATAGTTCAACACATGAATCAAGGATGAAAAGTAGTGCATAAACTTCCACAAAAGATTCATCGCCAGTAATTGCAACTACAGAATTCAACGGAATCTCTCATGATGGCTGAATGGATAACTCAACTGGCTCCTCTGTATCAAAATTCAAAAGGCAGATGTCCGAATCCCGTCCAAGGCAGATGTCCTAAACATATAGAATTGTACTATGGGTATAAGCTATACCTTATTCCTGAATCAGAGTGAATTTGAATTTAGTAATTTGGTGGCAAAACTCTCATAAACGGTTACTTGTCACAAACTTAGCAGTTAGCTTTCACGATGGATGAACAAAAGAAAAAAAAGATGAAGTACAACTGAATCAATATCAACCTAAATTTCACTTGAAAGTCAACGGACTCTTCTGAAATTAGATCCAGGAGGAGGGTAAAATTCAAATGCAGATGAAGGTAGTTGTCTTTTCACCGGCCTTTTTCCTTTTTCACGTGAACTTTCTCTCTTGGCACATGTCATTCCACAAACTCAGTGTACGGAGTGTCTTTGTGAAAATGGGTTAATGAAGAGTTTAAGTCAAAACAATTAATTCTCGAAGTGAAAATGTGCATGAGAATTGAAATCAAACTCTACCTCCTTTGATGGCTGAAAGGATTAGTCAACAGTTTAAGAGAGGCAAAGGGCACCTTAAATTTAAGAATGAAAAAGACAATCTCCAATAAATAAAGTTTGTAGTTTTATCCTTTTTATCACCTGAAAAAAATAGATCTCAACACTTAGGGGCTACAGAATTGCAAGAACCCCTATCTGGCCGGAAGGGCCAAGCAATCTCCAATAACACCAACATGTCAATATCGCATTGGGTATGGAAGTAAAAACGGCACATGTTCAAATCCAGCCCTGGGGAGATGCATTTGTCATAAGCAATGTTCGTTTGGATACAAGTTACTCTCTAAGTAGGGTGGATTCCATATCAATAACTATGTTCAAGCTGAACAACAATAAACCTTTGCGCGGAAACTATCACAGCATCAATCATTTATCACACTACAGCACGTACCGATTGTTAGCAGCACGTCAACCATCCATTTCTTGCCTACCCTTGTGGTTCCCAAATTAAGAAGCTGTACACACAACACCTATCATCTTCCCCAGAAGACACTTTGTTTCTCTCTACATCCCGTTTGTTAAACAAGCGAAAAAATCGCCTTTTTTTAATCTACAGCCAAAATTACAACGCCATCTAAATTTTACCAATGTTAACCATTATAAAATTTTGTTGTGTTTACTGTTACAATTCTTTCAACCTCTCTTGCTCCACACTATTATCACCATTCAATACGAACACATTCGTAAAGGATATGACAAAATGGCGATTGGTTTACCCATACAGTTCCCCACGGATACAACCCCTATAACGAAAATGGATAGTCTCCATGATGAAATAGTTGTTCAAAGGTACAATTGGACGCAGAAATTCCTGGTACGCCTCGCCCCGAGGAAGTGCTCCCAACCACACCCTTACTCCGCAGAGAGTTCCTGTGTTTACCCAAGTCACCAATTCTGCCATATCTCCCAAAATTATATTTCTAGTTACTCGCCGCGAAGTAAGGGTTTGATAGGGTGAACGTCCTTGAAGCAAGTTGTACCAGAAACTCCATTGTCCAACTGTATACTGTATCTGGATCTTACATTGTAATACAATATCTTTCCGAAAGGTTTTTCTCTTTGATATGATATTATTTAAAGTGGTATTTATTTTTTTCAATTGCATAATAAGAAAATATCGAAAACTATTTATTCACGTTACACTGTTTCTGTAGACTTACAAAGAATTTGCAGTATTTTCCACTAAAAGTAATCATATCTTAATTTTAATATTCTTTTTTTTTTTAAACCAATTAACTATAAAGGTATCAGCAAAAAAAGGGTCTTATTTAAGCAGCAAACCAACCTAGTTTGAGTGTCCCCGACTAGTATAACTTTGCTGATCATGGCGATACACAATCCCTTTCACCACTTTACTGTATCCCCACTCATATTTATATAAAGTATTTCAAATTTAAGTTGGAATCATTGCATTAAAAGACATTATCAATTATTTATGTCCAGTTGATTACATTTCATATTGCAGCCCTTCAAGATTGTTTTTCATATGTATTCAAGTAAGCAATTGTTTAAGTAATTGGTTGCTCAAAATTGATTTATATTTTCTCTTAATTAATTACAATGATACACACGTTAAATCGTAATAGCAGAGACTGGGCCTTTTAAGCTTTTATCCCAATTCCTTTTTTTCTTTTTCTTGGAGAAAACAAATGTTAGAGAACCTTTATAAACCTTTCCTGTTTTTTGTTTTCGAAAATGTTTATTTTTTGCCTTCGTTTTGCAAGATATTATTGTAATACTCCTTTTCCGATTGGTTTACGATGCAGTTTCCATTAGTGACCCACAACTTTATCTCGCCTTTTTTTCCTTTAATTTTTCTCTAACGAAAATAAGGCCATAATTATATATTTCCATTTTAGGGAAATGAGGTGAAGGGATGTGGGGGGGGGGGGGGGTGTCGGAGGCTTTTCAATTCTGTGATCACATCCGTCTTTGCATTATCTATTAGCTCCCAAAAAGTAGCTTCATGGAAACACTGTTGAAGGATGGCGTCTTGCGTAGAGATGAAGGGCAACTACATCGAGTTTTTACTTGAACGCCCAGCCATTTTTCATCGCCACGCTGGCCTCTGAAGATAGGCGATATTGTGAGATTTTAATCTGAGCGCTCATAGAAATTCAATCTAGTATGGGTGACTTTGACTTGTACAGTTTCGACGATTATATATATATATATATATATATATATATATATATATATATATATATATATATATATATATATATATATATATATATATATATACACAGCTTAAATATCGTGGTATATTTCTAATAAAGAAAATAGAACTGAGCGTAAAGGAATACCCTCAACAATTTGTGAAGTAAAAGTTGATGATGATGATGATGGAGCAGTAAGAAAACGATGTACAGACAGAGAGCGAAAATATTATCTAATCATTCTCTCATATCCCTGAAAAGCAAGAAGACTTTATTGATGTTATAAGAATAAAAACTTAAAGCAAATGATAAGGAGAATGTTATACAAAATTTTGAGTCAGTAGACATTAATATTATATTTATTAATAGTTTTAATAACAAAACAAGTTTTACTTTAAGATAAAACTAATATTGATTATATCTATCAATATTTACTTCTATAAATTAAAAACTACTGTACGAAATTATACGTTCAAAGTTGAGAAGGAAGTCTTGTATCAATTACTTCCGAGCGAATTTCTTCCGGAGTTCCAAAGGAAATCTTGAAGAACTCGTCCGGAGACTTAAGGCGGAATTAGAGAAATTTAAAGAAAAAAAAATTCAACTTGATAACATTAAATAATCATTAAAATTACAATTGGGAATCATTTAATAAAGTATTTTTGTTTCTTTATTGCGAAAGTAATTCTAATTCCAGAAATAAGCGTGTAAAAATTCAATGATGTCTAATTTCCTATAAATTTAGATAATGACCTCAGAAATTTTCAGTTGGAAAAATTATTCTGACTTGAACGTTCCAAAATCCTCTCCATCTTCAGGGATATGATATGATGATTAAATACTCTTTTCTTTACTGCGTTTCATTCTACCTTGAGGCGTCAGTGACCCTGGCAGTTATGACGCCGCCTAATGTCAATGACCTTTGTAGTTGCGACGCTAGGCAACCTAATCAATCTTTGAATAAGGTGATATTAATAAAACCCTTGATATAGGGTCTCTCTCTCTCTCTCTCTCTCTCTCTCTCTCTCTCTCTCTCTCTCTCTCTCTCTCTCGGGGGAGATAAAAAAATGAATTTTACTAAGCGTGGGTCTGAATTATTCAGTCAGGACTTGGTGTTCCTAAATACAAATTTCTTCTTATCAACAATCATATAAGTATTGATAATATATCTCTCTCTTTAGACAAGTTCCAGATAAGAATAATGACATCTCTGATACTTTTTTCCTGCAGTAAACTAGAAACGGCTATATGTGTTATATATGAGTAAATGTTTTTGGGTAATTGTATTACTAATTATTGTTATTATTTTTCTCCGGTCGCCATCTGTCAGTTGAAACAGATTTAATCTTACACGCAACACACAAACACACACACCCACACTTAAAAGAACATATTAAATGCACAATCATTTCACTTCATCTCTGCTGGAAAAGGGGATTTGGAATTTTAAGAGCTTAGTGGACATCCTCTTTTTCCTGATATTTTTTTTTTTTTTTTTAACCAAAAATCAACTTGCAAATGTATACAGAATTTGGGTTAGATGTTAGATTCAATTAAAAATTTCACACATCATTTCTTTATGATCAGTCAAATGGAATGGAAGAAAAACTATTTATTTGTATATTGTTGCTTTTTCCGTGTGGTTTTCGTATTAGAAATGTGTACGATATCAACGTCGGAAGAGTAATAATTTGAGATTCAATTAAAAATTGTTGTTTTGTATTAAATGCTTTTTGAGAGCGCATGTTGAATTGCAAAGAGTCGGTAAACTATCCATTTGCAATTATCGTTGAAGAACGAAATAATTTTGATAGTAGACCTCTGCAAATCTTTTCCAGGAAGATTTCCCTGAAATTCTACCGATATAGAAACGTGGACATTCCAATGGTGATACAGAGGTTAGCGGAACCAAATATCCTAAAGTGAAAAATCAGGATAGACAATTTGGAATTCTCTCTCTCTCTCTCTCTCTCTCTCTCTCTCTCTCTCTCTCTCTCTCTCTCTCTCTCTCTCTCTCTCTCTCTCTCTCTCTCCTGTGGAATATCGTGTTTTTCATTCGCTTTCGGAAAATTCAAACTTTTTGTTTGCAAGTATTATAATTTTACTAATCAAATTTAGTTTATTGAACTACATTCGATTTCAGATTGGTTTAATTGTCTTAATTTCCATACTAATCACCAACACCATGAACACAGACTTTTTCAAGTTTAACGTTTATCAATTCAGCAATTTATCAATTCCACTATTATGAAACATCCCTTTTATAAGAAGACCTTTGTATTCATGGAACAGCGAATCTCATTCCGTGGAACACACGTTCCCTTTCTCCCAACCAACCGTGAAAGAGAAAGGATATTGATTTCTGGATTGAAAGGAACCGAGGATATATGGCAAAAGGGTGAGTCTGTAATATGGCGTTTTGGTTTTTGCTTTCACGTCCGCATTGAGGAGTTTTTTGGGGATCCTTCCTTTGGTCGTTAGTGTTTGGCTCAGGATTTTGAGACTTTTTGTCGTTTTTTTGTATTTTAATTTTTGAAAAGATTTGTATTATGTAGAAATCTTTATACTTATTTACCCCTCAGTTATCTTGAAGAAAATATGTATAGACAAACGTGATTCTTTTCTCCATAGTCGACAGTTACATAAAAGTTAAACCTGAAGCCTCTTAATGAATGCAGTATGACATAATTCTCATGATAATATGCATTATTAGGGTGAGACATTGAAGAGGCTACAATATGCCGTTGATGTAGTGGCCTTTAAACCTTGAAATCGTTAGTCGAGTTGCTTAGCAAAGCGTCGTTATCAAAGGGCTGTAAGTGTAGAAGAATCTCATCGGGGGTCGAAGTGTTTGCCGAAAATCTTTTTCTTGTTTGTGTTTTGGCCGTCGGTTTGCCGTCGGCTTTTATTGCATTTATGGTCATGCACATTCTCTCTCTCTCTCTCTCTCTCTCTCTCTCTCTCTCTCTCTCTCTCTCTCTCTCTCTCTCTCTCTCTCTTGATAATGGATGCAAGCAAGGAAAATTATGCCGTTGCTACTGTCCTTTGCCAAGTTCTTTAAACACACATGCATATTCTCTCTCTCTCTCTCTCTCTCTCTCTCTCTCTCTCTCTCTCTCTCTCTCTCTCTCTCTCTCTCTCTCTCGATAATGGATGCAAGCAAAGAAAATTATGCCGTTGCTACTGTCCTTTGCCAAGTTCTTTAAACACACATGCATATTCTCTCTCTCTCTCTCTCTCTCTCTCTCTCTCTCTCTCTCTCTCTCTCTCTCTCTCTCTCTCTCTCTCGATAATGGATGCAAGCAAAGAAAATTATGCCGTTGCTACTGTCCTTTGCCAAGTTCTTTAACACATGCACATGCACATTCTCTCTCTCTCTCTCTCTCTCTCTCTCTCTCTCTCTCTCTCTCTCTCTCTCTCTCTCTCTCTCTCTCTCTCTTCATGATCTTGTCTAATTTATCCTTGCGTTAGTTTACCGATGATACTGTTCTCTACATCCGCTGAACGTCTGTCCACCTAATTGTTATTTAGCATGTATAGAAATTATCACATTGAGTTGTGTTGCATCTTTTAAATTCCAGTTTGTATGCGTTACCTCTGGATTGATTTGTACAATGCGTGAAGAGGTTGTTGCAAAGAGAAAAAGTATGCAAGCTTGTTTACTTATTAATACAAATGCTGTTTTATTTATATGTAATAAAGGAGATTGTGAAATGAAAGGCTACATGACATTAATAGACAAAGACATCTTGACATTGCACTAATGGCATTATCAAACCTTTTTTTTTTAATTGATATTGAAAACCAGCTACCAATTACGATATTTGAATAATGGTTTTCCCAATATTTCGACTGTGTAAAATATCTAATCGAGGGTGTTGAGTTACTACTTGAAAGAAATATATATATATAAATGTGTGTATGCGTGTATTTACACACACACACACACACACACACACACACACACACACACAATATATATATATATATATATATATATATATATATATATATATATATATGTATAAATATATAAAGTCTGTGTGTGTGTGTACATATAATGAGAATGAGAATCTAGTCAACATAATTGATAGGCGTATCCCTTCTCGTGTGCTAAGGTACCGAATGAAGGACAAACCGTGGTTCAATGATGATTGTAGACGTGCTTATTTGGAGAAGCAGGAGGCCTATCACCTTTGGAAGGGTAACAGATCAGATTTGACCTGGAACAACTATACTCAGCTTCGAGCTTTTGCTCAGAGAGTTTATGCCTCAACTGAAAAGGAGTACAATTTAACCATAAAAGAAACACTCTCTGGTACAACTCATGAACATAAATGGTGGTCTACCCTTAAATCTGCACTCTTTGGTGTAGATGCAACAGTTCCTCCTTTACTTAAACCAGATGGCTCAGTCACTCACTGTCCAAAGGAAAAGGCAACCCCTTTTGGCTGATGTTTTTGACAGTAAACAGAGTAATGAAAAACTTGAACTTCCTCATTCCTGTTTTCCTGAGGCTAAACTAACTAGTTTAGCTTTTCGATCTCGTGAGATTAAAGCTCTGTTGATGGACCTTGATGCTTATGGAGGTGTAGACCCTAATGGTATTTTTCCTTTGTTTTTTATAAAGACAGCAGATTTCTTAGCTCCAAAGTTATCTGTTATTTTGCGCAAGTTAGCAAGAAGAGGAGCTTTTAGCACTTGTTGGAGAATTGGTAATGTTACTCCTCTATGTAAATGTGTTTGTGGTAGCTCAAGTCCCACTGATTACCGCCCAATTTCCATAACTCCCATATTATCTAAAGTTTTTGAACGTCTTCTGGCAAAACGTCTTAATAGGTTTGCTGAAGGTAATCATCTATTCCCTAGTTTGCAATTTGGTTTTCGTAAAGGCCTTGGAGCATTTGATGCCCTTCTTACAATCTCCAATGCAGTACAGAAATCCCTTGATTGTGGTCGTGAAGTTCGTATGATTGGCCTTGATTTTAGTGCTGCCTTCGACCGTGTTAATCATGAGGCCCTTGTTTTCAAACTGAAACAGTTGGGAGTGGGTGGGTCGTTTCTTAGCATTATTATTGATTTTTTAAGTAGTAGATCTCAAAGAGTAGTTGTTGATGGGCACCATAGTGAGTATAGGAA
>NC_090727.1:107670805-107675805 GCF_036898095.1 Palaemon carinicauda | reverse complement strand
ATATATATATATATATATATATATATACATATATATATATATATATATATATATATATATATATATATTCATATATATATATATATATATATTATATATATACATATATATATATATATATATATATATATATATATTCATATATATATATATATATATGTTATGGTTCCTGTTGTATATTTATTAAATATTTTTTATTTAGTTTTCTTTTCAGTCACTAGATGGAGTGAGTATCCTTAAAAATGTATGGTTGTTTTCAGTCACTAGATGGTGTGACTAATTAGTTGTGATTTAAGTATTGTTTGTTTGTTCCATGGTCCATGGATGACCAAATATTGTTTACTTCGACAATAAAGTTTGCTTTGTCCAGGGTGCTTCCTGGATTGGTGATTAACGGTTCTTGGATTTATTACTTGGATTTAAAAGTGTTTATTTGTATTCGGTAAGATATTATTGTTCATTTTGTTTCGAAACACCAGTGGATTTATTTAAGAGAAAGTTATGAATTTATCTATCATTATTTCTTTATATTTCTGTACATAAGTGTAGAATATACATATTGTAATTAAAAGTGGTTAAAAGTGGTTAAAAGTGATTTTATCTATTTTCCCTTTTAAATTATAAACTTTAAACTGAACCTAGTAAACTAGCACTAACTTCTAAGAATATTGTTATGATCTATAAAGTGCTATATGAAATCGTGAATTATAGATACGAATCATAACAAATGGTGACCTGGCCAGGATATTTTACACGTCGTGTATGTACAGAAATTTTCCCAATTGCCTCTTATTATCGAACATATGCGTATTTTTTAATATATTAATCGAGCGAAGTTTTGTGAAACGTGTTCTCATTTTAGTTGACTATTGATGGCTGCTCTGTATGATTGATTTTTTGCGACCAAAAAACTTTAAGTGAAGTGTAAAGTTTAATATTTAAATTTAGTTTTGAATAGTAAAAATTATTGTAGCTATGGAGCCTTTTGATTTGAGTGCATTTGTTAGTCAACCCTCTATTGGCTATTTGCGTTCGCATACGATACGTAAAGAGGACTGGTTATCTATTGCGCGTGAATATGAATTTGTTCGTGATGTCAAGAAAACGTGGCGTAAATCACAAGTCAAGCATTTTGTTATAAGTAAATTGGTTGATAATGATATATTAACTGAAGAAGCGTTTGATCTTTGTGATGAAATAAGTTCAGTGTTAGAGGTAAAGAGGTTAGAGTTGCAATATGCTGAGAGAGAAAGAGAGAAAGATAGAATAGAGAGGTCAGAACGTGAAGAACGAGACCGGAAAGAGCGGTTAGAACGTGAAGAGCGTGAATATAAGTTTAAGTTAGAACAACTTAAAATTGAACGCGAAACTGGTGGTGTAGCTCGGTTAGAAGATAGTAACACTAATGTAATTAAGTATTCAAAGATGATTCCTTCCTTTGACGAAAACTCGCCTGATGAATTTTTTGCTTTATTTGAGAAGTTGGCAGATAGTTTAGAGTTACCTAAGGTAATATGGCCAATTCTTATTCAACCTGCTTTAAAGGGTAAAGGTCGGTCTGCCTTTCTTGCTTTAACATTAGAAGAAGGTAAAGATTATGATTTTATTAAAGAATCTATCTTGCGTGTGTACGAACTCACCCCGGAATATTACCGCTTAAAGTTCCGTAAATATCGTAAATTTGACAACCAGTCGTATGTTGAATATTCCCATAATATTGTGCGTATGCATGATAAGTGGTTAAAGTCTGCTGGTGTTTCGAGCATGGATGAATATAGAGAACTAATATTAGTAGAACAATTTATAAGAGGTATACCCATTGATACGCAGAGGTATTTATTTGAGAAAGAAGTAACTACTCTTCAAAGAGCAACTGTACTTGCTGAAAATTTTAGGTTATTAAGACCTCGCTATTCAGGTAACCAATCCAGGAAGACACCAGGTAAGTCACCTCAAAACTCACCACCAACAAGTCCTTATAGATTATCTGTTAAATCTCTTGGCTCTGGTGCTAGTTAAAGTGTAACTTGTTATTCGTGTGGTGAGGTCGGTCATGTGAAAGCTAGATGTCCCAAACATTCTAGGAAGAATGAAAGAAAGAGTAAAGCAGAGGAATCTAATTTCTCTTGTTGCGATATAAATGCTGAGTCAGCTGGTGGTGTTGATGGTTTCAAACCATTCTGCTTTGACGGAGTTTTGGTTACTGGTGATGGACATAGTGAGGGTGTTGTTGTAAAGCTAATGCGGGACACCGGTTCATCACAGAGTTTAGTTGTAAGAGGGGCAGTACCTGGGTTAGAGGACTGTCTTACCAATGATAAAGTAATAGTTAGGAGCATAGGTGGTTTGACTTCTTTGCCTCGGGCTAGAGTGCATTTGGATTGTGGCATATTCAAGGGTAATATCATTGTGGGTATTGTAGAGTCTCTTCCGATTCCTGGCGTAGATGTTCTTGTTGGAAATTATGTTGCAGGTAATCTTGTGGTGCCGGACCCAGTGGTATGTGATAATCCTTTGGAAGTCAGCCCTGTTCAGCAGTTGGAGGATGTGGAACCCGAGTTGTTCCCATCTTGTGTAGTTGAACGCAGCAGAGGCCTGCGTGGTATCGTTTTGACCGAATCGGTACCTAGTATTGATGACCAGTTCAATGCTGTTGAATGTGGTGCTAGGTCTGCAGTTGAGGATGATAAGGTGAGAGATGGAGTACGTTTAGATTTAGGGACAGATTTTGACTACTCTCTCCATAGTTTGTTTAATGAAAGTGTTCAACCTGATATTCCTACTGTGGTTAGGGAGAATAGTTTTGATACTAAGAGTAGGAAAGGTTGTAATGGAAAAGTTGGAAATGTATTGACATCATCATGCAATGATGTATATAAAATTAATGTCACAGATTTGAAACATGAACAAATTAACGATGTTTCTTTACAGCCTTTGTTTAAGAATGCATTGACAGAGAAGGAGAGTTTGGCAGAATCTACAAGTTACTACTTGAAAGCTGGAGTGCTAATGAGGAAATATAGAGGAAGTACCGCAGCAGCAACTGCCTCTTGGGAAGTTAAAAAACAGTTGGTGGTTCCAGCATCTCTGAAAAATCATGTGATGAAGGTGGCCCATGAAGTCTCTACTACTCATCTTGGGATCAAGACAGCATACAGTATATTGCAATATTTTTATTGGCCTAGCCTTTTTCGTGATGTGAAGGTATTCTGCAATTGTTGCGTAACCTGTCAAAAAGTAGGTAAGCCAAACCAAGCACCTAAACCAGTTCCTTTGGTGCCTCAAGTAGTCTGTAATGTTCCTTTTGAAAAAGTTATTATTGACTGCGTTGGACCTCTACCAAAAACAAAAAGACAGCACCAATACATGTTGACTATAATGTGTTCTAGTATTAGATATCCAGATGCTATTCCTCTACGGAATATAACTACTAAGAATCTTATTCCACACCTTATCAAGGTTTTTACTCAATATGGCATACCTAAAGTTGTTCAAACCGACCGTGGTACCAATTTTACATCAAAGCTTTTTCAGGATGTTATGTTGGCTATGGGTGTTCACCATTCAATATCTACAGCTTATCATCCGCAAAGCCAGGGGGCGCTAGAGCGATTTCACCAGACTCTTAAGGAGGCTCTGACTAAATACTGCCATGAACATCAGAAGGAGTGGGATGAGGGACTACCGTTTGTGTTGTTCGCCATAAGAAATACTCAGCAAGATAGTTTGGGATATTCGCCTTCTGAACTACTTTATGGTAGGAGTGTGAGAGGACCCTTAAAGGTTTTATATGATGTCTGGCTGGAAAACCACGAATCAGGTAAAGACTTACATCAATATGCTGTCACTCTTAAAAAGCAATTAGATGAGGCTCGAGTATTTGCACATCAGAATCTGTTTAAAGCCCAAAATAGTATGAAGAAAAGGTTTGATGTTAAAACTGTAATAAGAGAATTTAAACCAGGTGATCAAATTTTAATGCTTAATCCCACTAAGAAGTCTTTAGAATGTCGTTTTGAAGGACCCTATACTGTAGTAGAGAGACGGGGCAATAATGTATATGAAATTGAAACTACTGGTAAGAGGAAAGATAGGCATCTTGTTCATGTGAATAGACTTAAGCCTTTTGTGTCAGAGAGCACCAAAGTGAAGTCAACAGTGCTTGCAGCTGTAAACGTTAAGAATGATTCAGTTATTGTTCCAGAGAATGATTTTCAAATAGGTAATGATTCTCACCTCTCCAATTCTGAAATTTTAATTAATATCTCCGCAAAATTAATGCATTTAGGTTCTCGTCAGGCTATGGATGTGGAACGTTTGCTGAAGTCTTTCAGAGATCTGTGTGGAGATGTACCAACACAAACTAATCTTTTGGAATATACTATCATTTTGAAAGAGGGAACAACCCCATGCAAGCAAGCACCTTATCGAGTATCCCCATACAAGAGAGCTATATTGAGAAAAGAAACTCGGTTTCTACTGGATAACTACTTGGCCGAAAGCTGTGACAGTCCTTGGTCTTCACCGTGTTTATTAGTACGAAAACCCGATGGATCGTTTCGACTCTGCAACGATTATAGACAGGTTAATAAACTCACTGTCACAAATGCATACCCACTGCCTAGAGTGGATGATTTGATTGATCAAGTAAGTTCTTCTAAAGTTGTTACACGTATAGACCTTCTAAAAGGATACTACCAAATTCCTTTATCTCCATCTTCAAAACCCATTACTGCATTTGTTACACCCGATGGATTGTTCCAATATAAGGTTTTACCTTTGGGCTTAAAAAATGCAGGACCAGTATTCCAGAGGGCAATGAATGATCTTCTAGAAGGACTTCCAGGAGTTGCAGTTTACTTAGATGTTATTATTTTCGCAGAGTCTTGGTCGGACCACATGAAGGGCTTGAAAGAAGTATTGCTGCGTCTGAGGAAGGCAGGTTTGACAATAAACCTGAAGAAAAGTGACTTTGGACATACCAAGATACAGTACCTTGG
>NC_090727.1:107618305-107663305 GCF_036898095.1 Palaemon carinicauda | reverse complement strand
TCAATTGAAATTCAGGTTGATATTGATTTAGCTGTACTTTTTATTTTTTGTTTTATTTTTGCTTTGAATCAAAGTCGATCCCTGTCCATCGCGAAAGCTAACTGCTAAGTTTGTGACACATAACTGTTTTTGAGAGTTTTGCCACAAAATGACGAATTTCAAATTCACTCTGATATAGGAATAACGTAAATATAGCTTATACCCAGAGCACAATTTTACATGTTTAGAACACGTGCCTTGGACAGGACACGACCATATGCCTTTTAAATTTTGATACAGAGGAGCCAGTTGAGTTATCCATTCAGCCATCGTGAGAGAGATGGCGTTGAATGCCGCCCTATGTTTGAGGGAGCTCCTTTCACTGGCGATGAGCCTTTGGTGGAAGTCTATGCACTGGTTTTCATGTGTTGAACTATAACTTCGGTCGTTTTCGATATATTTTGCTTCTTTCTAGAATCACCAACATTTAGAGGGAGCGATCTTATCAAGTAGATAAACAATAAAAAAGAATTCATTGGTTTATGTTTTTGTTCATTTACTTGCTTGTTTAATTATTAAAGTGTTGAGGAGGACAATACAGAATTTAACGGTTGAGGTTTGGGCAGGGAAATGTAAGAGCACTTGAAGGTTGCATCAGCCGACATCATCGCTATATAAGAAACATTAAGTGTCTGGATATTTATAAATTATATTTCCCGTCACGCTGAGTGGTATGAACCACGTGGTCTCTCCCCTTCCCTCGGGTAGGGGAGAAAGGGAGTAGCCATACAATGATGAGTGGGTTACCCCGAGAGGTACAGTCACTCATATAAATTGATGGATGTCCGGGTGTTTGAGAGATATTTCCATTTCACCCCTTTCTGGACGACAGGTGTCTGGGAGTGCAAGACCAGTCGAATATTGAACTACCTAAATTTGCCGTAGTATCTTTTAACTTTTACGAGTATGTTATTGATCTGTTTTTTTTTTCCACGTAGATATATATTACAGAGGTTCTGTTCTTTCCTTCTCTTCTGCCCTGTTGTTTATCTCTCACCTTTCTACTTGTAGTCGGGGTGAATTAGATGGGATGGTGGATCAGTCCAGAAATAATTAGCAACAAGAAGTATTTCATGACAGTGGATGGAGAATTCTGTAGCATACCATAAAAAACCTCCCTCTGGATCTTATTTTTTTTTCCAAAGACTCATTAAAAAAAATGCTAAGATGTATGATTTTTCCCTTTTTCAAAATTGGATTAAATGGGCACTGCTAGTCTTCTGTTATAAAGCTTGACTCTCTGAAAAAGGATTGTTCATTAAACTATTCCATTGGAAGCCTAATTTGATTTGCACAGGCTCACATTGTTAGCAGTTGTCTGTGTCATTTAGACCATTATGCCAAATGCTAGGATCTTTCAGGGTCATTCCATACTACTTACACCTACCCTAGAAATAGTTTTTGATATCCTGAAATTCATTTATCTAACGCCACGATCGAAATCAATGGGACTTGAACCCGGTTGTGCCAAGCAGTACACAGAAATTAAATCCCAATGTTAGTAATATTGATAGTAATGGCAAAGGACTTTGCGGGCATGGTTAAATGATGTATTTTGGGGGATTAATTTAATAAACTAAACATGTCAGAGTCAAGCTCTTGGGAGGAATGTATTGTATAGGCTGAGGATTGGCCATAGTCGGCCAAAGCACAAATATCTTTTGGTTTTTTTCTTCTTTTGAGCGATATTCATGTACAGTTTAAGAGTACTTCAAGTTTTGCTTAATATTATTTTTACTTCTTTGCTTGCTTTACCATTCAGTTGAATTTATAGCTATTATTATCATTATTATTATCATTATTATTATCATTATTATTATCATTATTATTATCATTATTATTATTCTTATTATTATTATCATTATTATTATTATTATTATTATTATTGCAGTTGTTGTCAATTACTTATCTTTTCAAAGTATTTGGTATCAATTTTCACCAACAGATTTCAGTTATGTTTAATTAATGATAATTTTTACTTATCCTGTTTTTTTCAAATACTTTGGTAATCATTATTTGATGCTTCTACTGATAGTGGAGAAGATATCAGAAAATTTTCCGGAGAATCTTCCATTTCCGGAACCAGACACCAAAAGTAGCACAGACTCGTCGGGGATTCCTTTTTTTAATATAAAGGATGCTATTGAATTTACAGAAATATTGCATTTCGCAATAAGATCGCAAAGACTTGCCCTATCTGAATGCTCTTGATGTCAAATCATACATTTTTTTTTTACTGCGTAGAATCCGAATTTAATAATATGTACTTACCCATTGACTTCCTCATAGCAGTAGAGCAATGTCAACACTCAATCAGGACACGCTGGATGGCACCACTGTTGTGAACCTCAGTATGGGGCTCAGTATCAGCCGAATGATCATTTAGTGTGCCTAAATCATTATTTTAGCGTCCCAGATGCTGTCTAATAAGCCCTGGATCAATTAGCAACCATATATTACCGGTTGTACCAGCGCAGGAGAGCCGAGCTAAGATTAACAGGTCTATAGCCCTTTGCATTTAGTGTCTTGGTTGCTGAACAGACTGCAAAGGACTTGAACGATACTGTATGAACGATCAAGCTAGGTGTAAGTCATTTATATTTATTCTCGAACCTAGTCGTATCTCATACCTTATTCTAAATGATTGAGATCAAGGTGGTAAAAAGGATAAATCCTCGGCTTCGATTCACGGAATAAAGATAATTACCAGAGTATCATACCTTGAATGCTATTCATCAAGATGGCAAGTAACAGACCCAGGGCTGTAAATTCCAGACTGACTGAAACAATTGTTGTCCTTGCCAGAAGAAGAAGAGTGAAGAGCTCAAATCACCATGTGCATAACAACCACAAAAACATAATGGCTACACCATGTGATTAATATTTCCCTCTTCCATGCAATAAATGAGATGCTTTGTGTTCTGGGTCCATCACTGTCATCAAGGCAGGCGGGAGTGCAATGGGCATGACTGAAGACCTATCAGTACTGAGATGGTGGATGGTAGCTGGTCCTGAAGTCAGCCACTTGGGTACACAGTATGAGGCATGAAGTGGGATCAAGGGGGTTCTAAACACACCATCCAGCATGACAAAACAGTACGACCACAGTGTTCCTTGAGAAAATATAAAAGCTCTCAGAAGGCATGCAAGATGTGAGCAATCTTCTCCAGGCTGAGAGTTGAGACCTGATTTCACTTGATGCAAAGGACATTGCTCACTGAAGTTTTTTCAGAGCTGGTTAGCGCACACTTTGAGAAAGGAAATGTCAATTTCCAGGAGTTTATTAAGAGACGGGGAAGAAAAGAAGAATCCACCATCTATGAACAAATCAAAAGGAACAGGGTTGACTTTTTACTACAGGTATCAGTATCTGTTGACTCTTCAAAGCAAACAATCGTCTGTTCTCTAAGCTGTTCATATCATGCCAGGGTAGAGAGTATGACTTGAAGGAGTTCTTCCGTCATGTGAACCAATCACAGACTTCTTCCCTCCAATGATTGCAGAAAGCTCCACAATTGTCAAAAATCCCACCTCATTACTATTCTTGAGAGCCAAGTTACAACCCTGGTGTAGCATTAGAGGGTGATTGGCCCTCATGAAGTTCAAAAACTTTTGAAGAGTAAGCAATGCTTGATGTACTTCTTATAATAAAAACACACTTTACCAAATACAAGAGAGCAGACATTGTTTTTTATTTCTACTGGCCATTTAGTATGAAAGCTGAAACTAGATCAAAGCGAGGATGTGGGATGAGACTCAAGGTGACAAGGAAAGGAAAAATTCCCTTAAACTTGTGCTAGACTAAGGAAAGATAATTTGGACAAAGCTTCCACCCATTGCAGAGAGTTGCCGGTAGCAGACTAATTGTAGGTGCAAGTCGGAATGCTGCAGTCGACGAGAATGCTACTGTTTTGGTCTGACCTACACAGCACTGTGCGGCTACAGATACTAGGTTTAGAGTACTATTTCAGGCAGCAAGATGAATAATATGTGGCAATTAAGTATAGTCTTACTGCCTATATGTACAGTGTACAGCTACACAACCAAAGAAGGAAACAAAGAGTTAACTCATTTTTATAACCAAGCGTTCATTTTCAAAATCGTTTCCCGTTCGCAATAGTAGACAAGCAATCATTAGCGAATGCTTATCATCTTGGGAGTCTGTGCGTGAGGAAAATATTTGTAATAGATTGCTTGACATTATTCCCAGGAGGATAAACAACTATATATATATATATATATATATATATATATATATATATATATATATATATATATATATATATATATATATATATATATATATATATATATATATATATATATAGTTTGCCTAAGTATATTATACCAAGAAAATAATGACGTCTTTTAAAAGATGAAATTGTTTTTATTCTAATTGTTTTACTGGAATTTGTGTTTTATTATTCACATAGGCCTATGTATTACAAAGAATTATACATATGTTTTAATGAATTGTTGCTGTCTACTATTTACTTGAACTATAATATTTGTATTATCAGTCTTAATCATTGTCTATTACCTGGTTCATTAATGTCTTTAGAAAGTTTCGTCTTTTGAGATTTTCTTATTATTTAGTTAGCCCCAACTTGTGAAGGTTTGAAAGCTCAGTTTGCCCCTCCTCGCCTTACTCTTATATGTGACTTGAAGTTCGCACTTCTGATTTTATAATTCTTATTAAGCTTATAGGCCTAAAGATAAAATGAAGAAGAGACTGTGGAGAAATTTCACAAATCGTAACTTTATGCCGAGATAGACACCTTTATTAAGTTATAAGACTTGATGCAAATATTTATTGTTGCCATCTGACATATATCCATGCCCTGGTATGTTATAAAGCCAAGACTACAGAACCATATTATTATTATTATTATTATTATTATTATTATTATTATTATTATTATTATTATTATTATTCGAGATACGTTTCTATTGTAGAATATGCACATTACAGCTTTGGGTTAATATGTCTGACCCTATTATAGACTTCCATTCGTGAAGTGAAATCAAATAATAGAGGTAGAATTAATTATTGTTTTAATAGTAAATATAACACACTACCTCGCTTATTTATTTATCATTATTTCTTCTTCCTGAATAAACCCCACGAGAGAATGGACCTACAGTATATAGGCAGCTTTGACTATAACCTGAAATTTGGCTTATAATGATTTATTGCAAGTTTCGAAACCACGACCCCAACTAACTTTTGCTTTATACACAAAACGACACAAGCAAAATTAAATAATAACTTTGAATTCATAACCCAAATGCATAAATTGTTATTATTAGACAACAGGACTAAGCTTGAATTATTTTCCCTCTTGACGCCCTCTTTGCCACTCAGTTCCAGGAATCACGGTATTTAGAGGGATTCGGGCTACATTACCGTATTTATTTTTTGTTCTGAAATATTCTAGCACGATTTTTTTAACGATCCAATATTTTTCAATGATTGAATTTTTCATAGCAGTTGACCACCATTGTTTCATACATACACATATCTCCTAGGTGAAATATAAGGTTTATTACTAAGTGGCAACTTACAAACAACGCTTGCCCAATGCAAAAATAAATAATTATAAGAGAGAGAGAGAGAGAGAGAGAGAGAGAGAGAGAGAGAGAGAGAGAGAGAGAGAGAGAGAGAATTCAACACCAGACCAAAGAAAGCCTGTTGCTGTTTGGCTGGATAACCGGGGGACGTCAGTGGCAGGATACTCTCTTTCTATCCTGTCTGTCTCGGAACCCCAAACCGAGAGGTAGTCCTGAATCGGAAGACACCCAAGAGGAAGGATCCTCAACGGAGTCGATTTCTTAGGGCTTGACCCGACCCAGGACTCTCGGAAAACCCGAGTCTCTTTACTTCAGGTTATCCAGGACGGTACAGACATCACTGCCATTACTTGTCGGAAAATATTCTCTATTTAAGAAGGCTCAAAAATTTTATGTAAAGTTTATAGATTTGTTGATAAATTCATAATTTCTTTATAAAGTTTGATAATCAACAATTTAGTTGCCTTTCATAATAATCATCATTATAGCTATTTATGAATTTTAAATATTCTTTTAACAAATAGATCAGTATTTTGATGGCCAATGGTAGGCACCCATTGATACTATTGCGAAAGTTATTGGGTACTGTCAGATCCCTCGCTGGATAAAGCACATTTTCCCTTTACTTGATTTTCGAGTCAACACAATATGAATCTCTTTATTAACTTTTAAAGGACAAAACTGGATAACACTACGCATATTTAAATATGATTTAAAAAAAAATAGTTAACTTATAAAATCCTTGATTAAAATTTTGTTTTAATGTTCTGTACAAAAGAGGAAAATCAAATAAGTATATTCGAAGAGTAGACTCGAGAGGCCGACCCTGTTATACAATGGGGATAATGACGTTGAAAGAAACAGACAGTTACTTGAATTGCTAAACTCTTCAAGAGTCGATGTTTTGCAATGAGAGCATAGCTGTTAGGAACCTTGTTTTCAATTAGGGCTCAGCAATAGCTTATTAGGAAGCAGCGGGTTCTCTGGTGTGTTGAAAGAAGTCTTAAACAATTAAAACATATTATTCACAAGAACAATGTCAAGTCGACCTTTCAGGGGTCGGAAGTTTAGTCTGAACACTGTGTCACTGAGATGTGCTTTAAAGATAAAAGACTTTTCACCCTCAAATTCAATACTCCGTATTTATTAGGCCTATAAACATTTCCATTCCTTAACCTGAATATCCAGCCTAGAATTTCCATCGAACAGTCACAAATAGTTTCCAAGATTTCACTATAACTATTGTTTGTTCGTAATTATGACTGTCTAAGGTCCAAACAATATCAGTAGACCATGTTTGATAAAATTCTTTGGAATCTTCAATTTTACAGCATGTGATGTATGAAGTAGGTGATGATTGGAGAAGTATTGATTTAAAAGCTCAAGATAGAGACGGCTAGCGAAATGTAACCGGGGCCGTTAGGGTCAATAGGCCTAAGAAAAGATGATGACCATATATATAATGAATTTTAATTCAAACTCTTTAGAATATTAAAATATTAAAACTGGTCAGTTTAATTCATGAAAATTAACTCATCATAATAGTTTCTCTTAATAATTATTTTTTTTCCTTTGGAATCTGAAGTTGTCTAAATTTCTGGGAAATTGTTCAATCATTTGTACATTGAAATAGATCATATTTGCTGCTACTGAAGAAACAAAAGAGGAATATAAATGCTTGATTTTAGAATACTGCACAAAAGCAACGATGTGCCGGTAATGTCAGGTAGGCCTACAATGCAACGCTCTATAGCTGCAGAAGCTGTGATGTCATATAGGCGTACTATGCAACGCTTAAAACATGTAGATGCAGAGCTGTAATGTCATATAGGCCTATGATTCAACGTTGAAAACATGTAGATGCAGAAGCTATAATGTGAGATAGGCCTACAATGCAACGTTTAAAATATATTGATGTAGTGTAGAAGCCATGACTCCGTTTTCTCTCTTTCCTTGGATGTTCGAATGGTATTTCTTTTAAAAATTAGTATTCCTTCACCTAATTGAAAACTTACTATGCAGCAAATGTAAATTAAGATAATCTGCCTTTAGGAGATATGACTAAAAGAAAAATGGCATCTCATCCGTCTGGGACTTTGACACCACGAAGGAAACGCTATCTCTTCATAGTGACTTTCTTTATTCAGGTTTTTTTTCGTAACTCATTGATAAAGCCAAGGTATATATAAGGTCTACAGATCTTGGTTAAGTAAAAAATTTTATGTGTGATACTGGAGGATCATCGGTGCCATGATGGTTGAGGAGGCTCTAGATGGTGCTTTTGCTTTTGTATCCTCACTTAATCTGCTGCAACCCCAGTTGGAAAAAATGATAATAGTAATGACAGGAAAAGTGAAAAATCAAATTTGAAATCTCGTTGACGTAGCCTAATCCTTGGCCCAAAAGAGTTGAAAGCATTTCAAAGGAAAACATGGCGAGGTTTTTATGTTTTGATACAGGAGCATTTGAAGAATCTTCTTCAGCCGAAAGAAGTGGCATGCTGTTCTATCTTAATTCTCTTCCTCTTGTTTTGTTAGAATTTGTATAGTTTATATCGGAGATATTTGTTTTGGTGTTCTTGCTGTTCTTAAAATATTTTATTTTGCCTTGCTTCCTTTCTTCACTGGGCTATTTTCCCTGTTGGAGCCCCGGTGTCTATAGCATCTTGCTTTTCCAATTAGGGTTGTAGCTTACCAAGTAATAATAATATTATTATTAATGTGTATATATATATATATATATATATATATATATATATATATATATATATATATATATATATATGTATGTATATATATACACACATATATATGTATATATACATACATTTATATATATATATATATATATATATATATATATATATATATATATATATATATATATACACACAGATATATGTATATATATATATATATATATATATATATATATATATATATATATATATATATATATATATATATATATATATATATATATATATCAGAAAAAGAAATCCGTGTTTCCAGAATACTAAAGCCATTTTGTTTTAATCTACGACACTTTTAGTATAATCAAGTATATGGTAAAGTTCAGGTTGTTTGCCGCTCTTTGAAAGTAATTTTATTAGTTATTTGGTTTACATTGCTATTTAAAAATAAAAATAAACCTTTTCGGAGGGAAAATAACATCAAACTTAAGACAGACTGCTAGGCACAAAAGGAATCTTTTCTCTTCCGGCATTTCGTTTTCAGTTTCATTAGTGTGAAAGCCAAGGGCATCTTTATCTTTGATAAAAATATGTTAGATCCTAACAGGTTTCCTACACGTTTCTTTATTCCCTCTGGCGAAAACGTTCAAGGGTAATTTATGAGGTTAAGAGGTCTTTTATAATCCAATCTTATTGAGAATATAGTTTCGCGCTCATATTTAGATAATTTTATTGATTTAACCTCTTTCTCTCTCTCTCTCTCTCTCTCTCTCTCTCTCTCTCTCTCTCTCTCTCTCTCTCTCTCTCTCTCATTCTCTCTCATTCTCTCTCTCTCATTCTCTCTCATTCTCTCTCTCTCATTCTCTCTCTCTCATTCTCTCTCTCTCATTCTCTCTCTCTCTCTCTTGCATTTTACTACAAGTGATGAGAAACTTTTATTCCGGTGTGATATGTTACTTGTATCTAAATCACTTATCCAGAAGTGTGTTGCTTTACCTGTTGTAAATCATTAAATTATCGCTATTGGTGAATGATTACAAGATTATACCATTTCTTAAGGATTTATAAGGACTTTCTTTATGCCTTGTTCCCAATATACATAGTTTTATTTCTAAAACACATCTTATCTCCCGATGTCCTTTGACAACATACATTTTTCTACGGAGTTAAAAGGGTTTTGATTGTATGTAAACAAATCGTCTGCTTTTTTTACCCTTTTTTTACGCAACATGTAAAAAATGACGGCTAAATATTTAGATATGCACACACATACGTGTACATACACATTCAATCCTTCCCACTCCCTTTCCCAACTACCACACGGCAGTTGGGGTTTCTGAGTGTACCTCTCGGGGTACTCCCTCGCACCATGTTATAACTATTCCCTTTCCCCCTACCCGACGGATGGGAGATACCAAGTACAGTAGTTAGACGTCTAGCATTGCTGCTTAATAATAATAATAATAATAATAATAATAATAATAATAATAATAATAATAATAATAATAATAATAATTATTATTATTATTATTAAATGATAAGCTACAACCCTAGTGGGAAAAGCAGGATGCTATAAGGCCAGAGGCTCCAACAGGGAAAATAGCCCAGTGAGGAGAGGAAACAAGGAAAAATAAAACATTTTAAGAATAGTAACAACATTAAAGTAAATATTTCCTATATAAACAATAAAAACTTCAACAAAACAAGAAGAAGATAGCCTAGATAGAACAGTGTGCCCTCATAAGCTGAAATTTGAACATTTACAATGGTAGTTAGGAAAACTCTTCAACACAATTCACCAAATTTATTATACTCATTTAAGAGAAGCAAAAATGCTGTAAATTGTCTATTCAGATTGCTTGAAGGAGGTTATATCTAGGGGTAATTTCCAAACTACTTTCAGCTCCTCCAGCCTCTCCAGTATGAACAACAAAAAGGAATATATCAAGATATAATAAAAGAAAGGAAATTATATAAATTCAATTTGAGCTAAGTATCTATCAATAAATCTTAAATTTCCTTTATAATCCATATAAACCTAATAAGCAATTACCGATAATGTTGGAAGTGCTCGCCAATGTAAGAAAAAGGGAATTTATCCTCGGACTACGCCACTTCAATTAAACATATGGATAAATGATATCCTGGAAAATGAAATACATTCCGACATCAAAACAATATCCTTAAGCTATAATTATAAGCAATATAATTTTGTATAATGTATTCACTATAACATTCACCCTTCGAATTAAATCTAATATAAAGTCTTACCAATAATATAAATACGAAAGATGAACGTAGGCTGATAACCCAGGACGACCTAGCTTCACCAATTATACCTAAGCAAAAGTACTGTACAAATAGAACAAATTAATATGCGGAGCTAATATCATAATTAGTTTAATAGTACACAATATATATATATATATATATATATATATATATATATATATATATATATATATATATATATATATATATATATCAGAGAGGAAGGAATTTATTTTTATATTGGTGCTTTGAAGGCTTAAGGCAACGGATAATGATTACCATTAGACATTAAGAAACCCCTAACAATGCTTGGTTCTCACCTTTATCCATGCAAGCTATGAGACGAGTCGAATGCCCTCGAAGTTTAAAGTTTCATGCCGAAGGGAAGTTAGTTCATGTTGAATAACTTCGTAAATGTGGAAACACTTGAATCTCGTAACCCAAACATGGTTCGATAAAATAGCAGCACAGCACAAATTCAATAAGATAAAAATCTTGTAGCACAAATTTAGAAGCTCAAATCTTCGTGTCCAAATACTGCCAGTGAAGCTATTGACGGTATGGTTTGCTAGGCAAAACTGACATGGGTATATCCATGAACCTCCCAAGTAAAGAGAAAATGGCGTGATTAGAAGGCTTGTTAGCTAATTACATAGCTCCTGATAAGCAAGCAGGACTTAGATGGTACCAAGCATACAAATGTAATTTAACTAGTTATTTTAATAGTTTAAGAGAAAAGTCCTCCCTAATTCAATAAATACATTATACATATACCAATAAACAAATGTAAGAAATCTTAATTTCCGTTTACCTCAAGCAAGAGAACTCTAACCCAAGACAGTGGAAGACCATAGTACAGAGGCTATAGCACTACCCAAGACTAGAGAACAATGGTTTGATTTTGGAGTGTCCTTCTTCTAGAAGACCTGCTTACCATAGCTAAATAGTCTCTTCTACCCTTACCAAGAAGAAAGTAGCCACTGAACAATTACATTGCCGTAGTTAACCCCTTGGGTGAAGAAAAATTGTTTGGTAATCTCAGTGTTGTCAGGTGTGTGAGGACAGAGGAGAATCTGTAAAGAATAGGCCAGACTATTCGGTGTCTGTGAAAGCAAAGGGAAAGTGAACCGTAACCGGAGAGAAGGATCCAATATAGTACTCTCTGGCCAGTCAAAGGACCCAATAACTCTCTAGCGGTAGTATCTCAACGGGCGGCTGGTGCCCTGGCCAACCTACTACCGACAATCGTGAACGGAAAGAAATATATATTATATATACATATATATGTATATATATATATATATATATATATATATATATATATATATATATATATATATATATATATATACTGTGTATATATAAATAAAATAAACAGATCTTTATACAGTCTGATGTCCTTTGTTGTCCACAATAACATTCTCCTTCATGGAAAAACATTCATGCCATCGGATATCTCATTTAATGTTCCTTGACGGTGGAATGTTTTTTGATTAATCAGGAAAACACATGTTCTTCTTTCTCATTCATTTATATTTCTTAATGTCTGTTGGTATGATATTTATAAATGGTTTTAGCATTTCCTCATAGAATGCAGTTTATCTTAATGGTTTTGTGTCTTTAATTACTTGCATATTTTGTTTGTGTGTGAGTAGGTACTGTATATTTCTGATGGTTGAACATGCTATAATGTACACATTATGGTGATCATACACACCCACGCGCACACATATACATGCATATATATATATATATATATATATATATATATATATATATATATATATATCTATATATATATATGTGTGTGTGTGTGTGAATATACAGTATATAATATATATATATATATATATATATATATATATATATATATATATGTATATATATGTATATATATATATATATATATATATATATATATATATATATATATATATATATTTATATATATTATATATATATATATATATATATATATATATATATATATATATATATAGAGAGAGAGAGAGAGAGAGAGAGAGAGAGAGAGAGAGAGAGAGAGAGAGAGAGAGAGAGAGAGAGCTGCACTTCGCTATTCATTTGCAAATTGGACCGCTTATACAACGTTGCACAAGAGATTTAGGTCGGAAAAATACAGTTTGTGATGAAGTTTAATGACTTTCTGGCTCAGAACTAGTATTCCGCGAAAGCTGGAAGTCCAGGGGACTATTATTATTATTATTATTATTATTATTATTATTATTATTATTATTATTAGCCAAGCTACAACCCTAGTTGGAAAAGCAAGATGCTATATTACTACTAACTTCCGAACTACTCATAAATAGGTTTATGCAGATGGAGATGGAGATGGAAATGCTAATATTATTCGTACCGGATGGATTTGTTTAGGTTTCGCGTTTGTATTTCAAACTGTTTTTGAACTCCATCTTTAGAATGGGAAAATCTCTCTCTCTCTCTCTTTCTCTCTCTCTCTCTCTCTCTCTCTCTCTCTCTCTCTCTCTCTCTCTCTCTCTCTCTCTCTCGACGAACTCGTCCCATTTCAGGGGTGGGTGTGTAATTTGTAATGAAAGTTGTCGATATCCTCGAATCTCAAAAATCATTTTGAGAGATCAGGAAAAATTAGATGATGATGTGATGCTAGAAAATATTTTCATAGGAAATCAAACTTTGATCATTTGTTTATATTGGTTATGAATAAACTAGGTAAATGTATTTATATTTACATTTATATTTAAAACGGTTCTGTGCCTCAATGGAATAGGTACCATACTCTTATTATTTAGGGGAAAATATTGTACTGCGCTCAAGGCAACTTTCTACAAGGAGTCATTGAATCACTTGTTTTTTCAAGTTGAATATTACATTTATTAGGTTAATATCAGTCTTTGCAACGGTTGAAGATATTTCGGTATATCCAAGTGCAACTGCTCGTTAATATTCTTCTGAGGAGTTGTTCATCTCCAAAATGTGGAAGTGTTATTTAAAAACCGAAAACCTCTTTAGAAAAGATGTTTTCACATTCCCTCTATTTTTCTCTCATTAACTAACAGTAGCATTACGCATGCAAAATTCTTTCATATCATTTACTGTGTATTAAAATTCTTGTATTCATACTAAGTGTCTCTGCTTATTATGGAATACTTTTGTTATTTATTATTAATAAAGTCGTATATTCTTTATATAATTGTTTTCCATAAAGACACTTGTAATACAATTGCAAATGTTGTTCCTCTGCACTTTAGGAGATATGAAAGGAACATCCCTGTCCATTTCGTCCTTTGCTGTCGCCTTTTCCATTCCCTAAACACCCTCTGGTAAACGGAAGGAATCGACAGAGGCCATGAAATCCAGTTTACGAACCCAGTGAAATCTTGAAACATATATAGAGCTGAAAAGAAGGCATGAGACGCATCTTTCCATTTATGGACGGGAAAGCCAATTGTGGTTTCGGCAAAAGCGATAGGACTTTTAACCATATTGCGTTAAATGATTTTCTTTTTATCAGTTCAATGCCAATTTAAAAACGTAGCTAAAGTTTTGATGTATAAGACATCATAGTTTACCTCAGGTTAACTAATTACTTTTTCTATCAAGTTAACAAAGAACCACTAACTTTTTTGTATCTTTCAATGATTTGACAACGGAAAGATTTCATATTCTTTGATTATGCTACAATTGTTTTGTGTCTCATTAATAATATCATTTTCTCAACGAAAAACACTTGGTTAGTATTAGCGATAATGAGTCAGCAGCCCATGACATAATCGCTTTGTATCTGTCGAATCCATAAAGGATCTAAGTAATTTAATTACTTTGTATCACATTTGAAATTACTTTAAGCAGCCGATTACATTTAACGTTCTCAAGACGAAATAAGATTACATTTGATCTTCCTGCAAGAGAATCAAAACCATTGGTTCATTTATTTTCTTTTTACTCTTTAATCTTCCCCTCCTGAGGATAAAGCTGAACTCTGATCTTTTCTTTTTCTCTCACTATATATATAAATATATATATATATATATATATATATATATATATATATATATATATATATATATATATATACATATATATATATATATACATATATATATATATATATACATATATATATATATACATATATATATATATATATATATATATATATATATATATATATATATATATATACATATATATACATATACATATATATACATATATATATATATATATATATATATATATATATATATATATATATATATATATATATGTATACATACTTTTGAATGTACATATATAAGCTACCATTGAAAAACCATATAGGCATATTATACGGTTATATTATACCTCTTAAAGAGCAATAATACTTATATAATTTTATATTCATTCATGCAATACAACCGGCCAATTTCTTCTTCCTTTTTGTGAATCGTAAACTTAACTGATTTACAAAATCGACGAGAAGGTGGGCTCGCTTTGAGGATTTCGGATCTGTATGATGACGTCAGAAGGGGGTTTTAATCAGAATTCGGGATGAAGCATAATTATTTGATAATGTCGGCATATCAAGGTCAGAGCACAAAAAAAAAAAAAAACAAAAAAAAAAAAACAGCCTAATGAGCTTCTCTGATTTTTGTCGAAGGATTAGAAATGATAGACATGCGTACTGTAACAGTTATCAAAATCTCAAAATCTTGAAATCCATATATTTAGATGTGTTCGTTATAAATACATAAAACCTTATTGGAAAAGATTATATGTTTCAGAAAGTTTTAGATTAATGGTTCATGATTCTTCTTCTTCTCCACCGTTATCCCTTCATGGTTGCCTGATGCCTCCTCTCCAATGCTTGCCACCAAAGGCATCCTCTTCCACCAAACCTTCTCCTTATTTCGACATCTAATTTTCTGCCTCCCCCTCTATCTCCGCTACCCCATGCTAATAGATCCCTTCTATACTGTTCATAGTATTGCATTCATTTCCTGAATCGCTAAATGGTATTGTGTAAATTTGCATTTTTAATTAACACCTGCTTGAAAATTAATTAGATTTCTCTCTTTTAAGAGGCTCAGAAATGTCTTGGGATTTTCATAGTCGTCCCGAATTCTGTTTACATCTCTGGGTTCCAACTGTGAGTATTTTTATCCCTTGATGTCTCTGCAATATTGTTATTCAAAGGTTGAAGGTGTCTGGTTTCAGTTCCAGTTTCATCAGAAAAGATTATCACCAGAACGTCAGTCGGGCAAGTCCAACCACGGCAGTGGCCTTCCCAGTAAACAGCCCAAACTCACGGTACTTGGAAGGAATCGATTTTAGAGATTGAAGATTGCGTAAGTTAAGGCATGATAAGAAGAGAGGAAATCGGTCTAGAAATTCTGGGGAAGATTCTTTTGTAAATCATTAAGTGATTAAAGATGATCACATTCGCTATATTTTACGATGTTATTCTTTCCCAAGCTTAAAATGTACACGACTACGAATTCGTCATCGTAGATTGCTCGGAGTTACTGTGGTAAGGGGTACTAATAAGAGTACATACTTTTTATAGTCGATGCTCAGCCGTGAAGTTCTTATTCTGATTCTGTGCTTGCTTTTGGCAGGCATGCTGGATACTTGCGGACTACGGATAGAAATTTATTCTTATCTCTCTTTTTATATTTTGTAAGGGATTCTGGTTGCCAAGGCCCATTTCTCTACGCTTCTGTTCCAGTGCCGGCAGAGAAAAAACTTTCTTGTACATAAACCCTATTCTTTGATCTGTCAGAGAAAGAGGCCTCTCCATATGCTAGTAATTACGTTTTTTTTTTTTTTTTTTTTTTTTTTTTGTATCTCAGAGTTTATTTTTCCTTTTACTAATACTATTATCTCCTTCAATTTCTGCTCGAGTCCATCAATCATTAATCCAGGGTGTCTCTTCATCAGAGCCTGCAAGAGGCCAAGTGGAAGTGGAAGCTATGATATGGGAGGCAGTGATGCTAATTGATTGTGCTCTCAGTTCCCGAGAGAGAGAGAGAGAGAGAGAGAGAGAGAGAGAGAGAGAGAGAGAGAGAGAGAGAGAGAGAGAGAGATATATTAATATTTTAGTGGCATCACCTCAGAAATAGTTATTGGTTTTTTGTTTTGGTAGTGACTGTGATATTGTTCTTTGCAATTCCTGTAATTTATGTGATCTCTAATAAAATGAAGATTAGTTTAAATAGCTTTGAAATGTTGAGGTCGACTCAATTTCGGTTTGTATACAAGGTGTAGATTCTCTCTCTCTCTCTCTCTCTCTCTCTCTCTCTCTCTCTCTCTCTCTCTCTCTCTCTCTCTCTCTCTCTCTCTCTCTCTCCCCTTATTAAAAACGGAACGTGATGGAATTCATCTTCTTCGAGGAAGCTCAGAAGTGTCTTGGAATTTTTGGAGTCTCAGAATTTTATTAACATGTCTCGGTTCCAACTACTTGTATTTTCTTGTGATTTTTCCTTTTCCTTGATGTCTCTACATCTTTTATATTTGCTGAAGATATTGGAACGTAGGATTTTTATGTCCTACAAAGCTTGCGAAAGACATCGTTCTTGTTTGTTAACAATTGGTTGTCAAGCAAAGCTCCTATTACTTCGACTGACTAGTTTTTCAAGAATTACTTATTCAAGAACTTATGAATCAAAGGATAGATTCGAAATAGGTCTATATTAGCTTAATTTCTGGTAGTCCAGAGCATTTTTCAGAGCTGGTGTGACTATAGCCATTTCCTCAGATTTAGGAAACTTGCATTCACTAATGCTTGCATTTGCTATTTTCATTATTATTTCGGCTAGACTAGAAAAGTTCTCTCTCCAATTATTTCAGATATTGGCATAGGATCGATCGCGCAGTTTGTTTTCTTTGCTCTCTTGATAATCCTGGTGATGTCATCTTGTGTTACGTTGTTAAATCTTTTTAATTTTGTCTGTGTCAGGTGTATCATTAATCTGATGTTGAGAGTATTTACAAATGACCTGGTTATATTTTCAATTTTGTTTTTAAAGACTACTAGAAAATTATTTGCTAGTTCCTGGTAACTGTATCCATCAGGTAGCTTTTTTTCTTTTACATTTCCCATCATACCATTCAGGACATGATACAACTTATTTATGTCTGTTGCTGCTTCGAGGATCATTCTCTAATAGTAATCACTTTTTTTCCTTCTTAGTAGGTAGTTATGTTGACACGTAGCAGTTTGTGTATTCTACCCATGTACTTTCAGCTTTTAACCGATTGCACTTTCTTTCTTTGTCTTTTTTCCTTTTTTTTTCGCTAAAGTCTCTCCATGAAACCAAGGAAATTGGCCTTTTACAGTTATAGTCTTTTCCATCGGTGGGCACATGGTATCATATTCACTTTTACTCACTTTATTGTAAGTGGTCGTAAGACAGTTAGCACACTTAGCTCCTAACAGACGTTGGTCATCATGATCACAGGGAATATTGATAGCGCCGTTTAGGAGAAAAATTTTGATTTATGTCCTAAGTTTATTTTCTTTACTATTGCATGTTTCTGTAGAGGTAGACTAAACGTAAAAAGTTTGTACATTTCTCTTCAACATTTATATCACATCCAATATTATTTATGTCATCATTCAAAACTAGGTCCAACGTATTCCCAGCCGATATTATTCACTAGTCGATATGATTCTACTGTATAGTCAATTTCTTTTAGCGATGCAGATTTGCACCGACTCGCAGACGTGCCCTTTTAGCTCTGGATTCAAACATAGGTCATTTGGAGTACTATATTCCATTTCCTTTACTCTTCGATATTACAATCTCCATAGAAAAAACTTGCATTGTGAAGCATGATTCCATGAATGAGTAGTATCACTCAAGATTTTCTTTTATACAATTTATGTCTCATTCTTTTATCACTATTCCAGTTAATGAAAATATCTTGTTTGATTAAAAAAAAAAAAAAAAAAAAAAAAAAAACGTGAAAATCTTTCTACACAGCACTCCAGGTATATGGAGGACTACAAAATATAATGATCTAATTATATCGAGTCAGAAAAATTGATGCCACTAATTTATAAGTTTTATTTTATTTTAATTGTACCGTAACCATATTAAGCACTAGCTCTCAGTAAGAACTAGTACTTTCAAAGATATTAAGTGGTCTCAAGAACACCTAATGCTGACAGCAACCCCGTCGGTAAAGGATCTGACCAATATCTTGATTATGGTTTTTCAGATAGGAATATTTTATGTAATATTTTCCTAATATAAAAAATTAATCATAAGATTTTATAGATATCTTTGAATAGTAGTGATAAGGTATAATTTTCAATATTGATTTGAAGGAAATTATGAAAATAAATTTATTAAAGTAAATTTAGTTTCAAAAGAGAGATCCAATTAGAGAGAAGCTCAAATCCTTTGAGTCTGCGGGTTTTGAAGGCAACTGATGGAAGACCATCCTATGCCTCAATATGGCACATCTCCCGAGAATGACTTTTGTTCTTAAATTATTCTAAAGCTCTCATTATGCTATAACTTTGGTTGAATAATCAAAATATTATCCAAATCAAAGTCAAAAGTAATAATTGTCTACAAATATCAACATTGCAAATGACATTAATGCAATACTTCATTTAAATTAACATAATACTTTCTAATTTCTTATCTGCAAACTATGAATTCTAAGATACCCTGCAATTTCCTTCTAGTCGTCATTACGGGCTGCCAACGGTAGAGCCCGTGTCTTGCATAAGGCAAAGTAATCTTATACATACATTCTAGTCATATTATTCCCTCGGTGGACTCTTCTCTGTACTCGTTCCCGGCTATCATCTTGTCAATATACACAAGGATGAGATTCTACCAGATTGTGAGGTTATTATATCAAGAGAATGTGTGAGAGGGAATGTTTATCTAAATCTACAAACTGGTGCAAAGCGGGACTTTTCAACGCTATTCCCATTCAAGATTTGGCAGGAGGTTTGGTCTTGAATTTTTACAACAAAAATGTCTTTAAAGTAATAAAGAAAAAAAAATATCAAAATGTTAATGGAGAAGAAAATATCTAAACAAAAATCCAGTAGAACAAGCAACAAGTAGACAGTTTCTTGTCCAGTGCAGGACAAAGGCCTCATACATGACAATATTTATAGTGAGCTGTGTCCTAGCTTAAATTCCTTCAGTTATCCTCATGAAGGAACACAAGTTAAAGATAAAACTAAATTATGAGAGATAATTGCCTTTTATGTAGATCTCTGGTGGGGGGAGGGCAGATAGAATGTGAATGCTGTAAAAGGTTAAACAACAAGAAGTGTCTTTATAGGCCCAAAAATCAGAGATAGTTATAAAAAAACTTTAAATGACTTTATCCTAATTGTATAGATGAAGCCAAGTAAGAAAAGCCACGACAATTATGTCAAAAAAGAATAATTCAAATGCAAGAAATATGTCAACTCATAATAAAGTTCAAAGTTTACCTAATGCTAGAGGTATGGCACTACAAAATAAAGGTAAAAAAGGCTCTAATGCTAAAGGTAAGGAACCTCAATATTGACGTCAATGAGCTTTTAATACTAGATATATGGCACCTCAAAATAGAGGTAAAAGAACTTCTAATGGTAAAAGTGTGGAACTTCAAAATTAGATGTCAAAGACGCTCCAATGCTAGAAGTAAAAAGCTACTAAAAAGAGGCCAAAGAACCTCTAATAGTAGAGCTAAGGAGTTTCAATATAGAGGTCAAAGAGCATCTAATACTAGAAGTATGGCACCTTCAACCAGAGGTCCAAGCAAAGCCTCCGATACATAAAGTATGGCACCTGTAAATGGATGTCAAGGAACCTCTAATGCTGGAAGTAGGGTACTTCAAAAATAGATATCATAGACCTTCTAATACTGGAAGTATGGAGCTTCCATATAGAAGTCAAGGAGCCTCTAATACTAGACGAATGGCACCTCAAAATAGAAGTCAAAGAACCTCTAATGCTAAAAGTGTGGCACTTCGAAAATAGATGTCAAAGACCCTCTAATGCTAAAGGTAAAGATATAATAAATAAAGGTAAAAAAGCCTCTATTACTAGGGGTAAATAACTTCAATATAGAGGCCAAAGAGCCTCTAATACTAGAAGTATGGCATCTGAAAATGGATGTCAAAGAACCTCTAGTGCTAGACGTATGTCACTTCAAAAATAGATATAAGAGGCCCTCTAATGCTAGTGGAAAAGAGCTACTAAATAGAGGATAAAGAGCCTCTAATACTATAGGAAAGGAACCTCAATATAGAGGTCAAAGAACCTCTAAGGCTAGAAGTATAGCACCTCAAAAAAGAAGTTAAATACCCTCTAATGGTAGAAGTAAGACCCCATTAAATAGACGTTAAAGAGCCTCTAATGCTAAAATTACGGCACTTCAAAATAGAGGTTAAAGAGCCTCTGATGCTGAAGGTAATGTTCATTAAAATAGAGGTTAAAGAATCTCTGAGGCTAGATATTTAGCATTTGAACATATTTGTGTGTGTGTTTGTGACAGTCATATACCAACACAAACACACACTCAACGACAAACAAACATATATATATATATATATATATATATATATATATATATATATATATATGTATATATATATATATATATATATATATATATATATATATATATATATATATATATATATCACTAACAATTGTGATTTTCATCAATGTAAACATCTACCACAATGGCAGTTAATGCCAAATTTACCTATGGGAATGTATATCCACTGGAAATTCATTTATAATTAATGCTTCTGGATGGGCAAAGATTCGAGCTTATGCCTTTAGCTGGAAATACGCTTCTAGTAACAACATTACCAACAATCGAGTGATAACGTCGTTCCTGCAGGCATTGTTTCGGCCCACGGCATAAGTTCGAGTCTTTGTCCAGCCAGAAGCATTTATTATGAATGAATTTCCAGTTTATAGGCTTTTCCAAAAGTACACTACATCTCTATATCGAGGCCTTTTGATTTAAACATATGTGGGTATATATCCCGTATAATAAAATACTGTTACCTAATACAAAAAAAATATATATACTTTTTTCAAGTACTGTTTCATCATAAGAAGGAAAAATCAGCTCTTCAATAGAAAAGGACAAGAGAATCTCTCCAAATTGAACGCAATGGCTGCATGGCTAATGCAAGGCGTAATTTAATTTGAATTTTCAAAGGTTAACAACAAACCTAAGCGCAGAGGGCTGAAAGGTAGACCTTGTTAACAAAAATAACATTTCAGAGCCACGTACTAAAATACTCTTTCTCTTAACTGTAGAAGAATTAAAAGACTGCAAAATTAAAGCAATTACTTTGGGACACGGAGCTTAGGTTCGAATAGCACGCAAGATTAACATTCTAATTCGGGATGCAATTAGATGCTCGGCCAATTTAAATATGGTTCGTCTATTGCTTTAACTCCAGCCTTGCAAGTTACGGCTTGTGCAGTATAATAAATACTTTTAACCAAGCTTTAATAAATAAATGTTTACTGTTACTGTAATGAATGATCAAATTCCATCAAATTTTGCAAATAGTTTCCAAATTTGATACGCTGAACGATTATTGTTTTATTTTCCATGGCAGAGAGACAGAGGAGGATAGTGTATCAAACATACTATACTCATATATATGAATATCTATCTATTTGAAATCAAAAGGCTTTCCATATCGGATGAAAAAAAAAAGGATAAAAGTTTTAAGACTATTCAATTCTAAGAGATAAAAAATAAAAATAGAAACTTAAAACACTTCAAACAACTGATATTTTAATAAACACTACAAAAATGATCCCGGGTTGATTACTGAAATATTGCTCTACGTCTTAGTGCCAGGTCTTAATTTGCTGCAACTCTTCCTCAGAAGATAAATGCAAAACTTAGAAGAGAAGAAATGTGACACAAAAGATCTGTTTTAACTTCACCGTATTCAAAGTTTCTCACTTTGGAGGGTATACCGATTAAGGAAATCTAATCTATTCAACAGTAACAATAATCTATCTGGAAAAATTGGGAAAATATAATTTATAACGACTCTCCACATGTAAATGGAAGGAATGATAGTGTAATAATAATAATAATAATAATAATAATAATAATAATAATAATAAGTATTTACTTTCACACAATATCTCGAATAGGATTCATATGCTTTAGTAACACAGTGAATCGTTAAATACTTATAACCTGTTCAATTACCTTCTCTGTTTTGTGCTATTGCAAAAAAATTCTTACAGCTGTTCGTGTTCTTAGTAGATGACCTAAACAAGTCCGAGAGGAAATGCATTAGAGTCATCTCTATTACATAAGTGAGAAATCCATAAAAAGTAACATTTGCGATAAGTACTTTTGATATCACCTTCCTTCAAACTAGGAACTATAGAGAAAAGAACAGACCCTTGTCAGTAAAACAAAGATTAATCAAACATTACGTATATTATACGTATAAATATGGGCATAAACTATTCTCGGCAAGTCAATGGGGTTCAGTATGCTACCCATCACTGGCTGGGTGAACTTATAGAAGATTTATATATGAATACGTATATAAACACATATATACAACATATAGCTAATAAACATATATATATATATATATATATATATATATATATATATATATATATATATATATATATATATATATATACACACACTTCGTACCCTGAAAAAAGTGTACGTAATACATGAAAGCGCTTTATACCTGGTCTTTTACTTTCCTGTTTCCTGTGGATTATATATATATATATATATATATATATGTATATATATATATATATACATATATATATATATATATATATATATATAAATATGTATATATATATATATATATATATATATATATATATATATATATATATACACATATATATACATATATATATACATATATGTATATATGTGTGTGTATGTATGCATGTACGTATATGTGTATGCTTTTGGGTTGAATCTGATTAGTATTTAGATCTATTCAAAGTCACATACGATGAAATAAACTCAGCTAGAAGCATTCTTTATTAAATGCTGTTTATGGTTGATATGTACACACACAAGTGTGTGTATGTATTTATATTTATATATATATATATATATATATATATATATGCATATATATATATATATATATATATATATATATATATATATATATATATATATATATATATATATATATATATATATATATATATATATATACACCCACACTTAAGATTCGAAGATGACAGAAGATTTCAATAGGACGCAAAAAGAATATAATTAAACTAAGATAATGTTTAATTAATATGGAGAGAGAAATATAAATCAAGGGTTATGGACGAGCTTCTATACACTATTAATGAATATATGTACTTAGAACAGACATTAAGCGTTTCACCAAGACATGAGACCGAAATTAAAAGGATAAGTTCACCCAAAATACCGTCGAAATCCTATCTGTCAATTGAGAATTCCTTATTGTTCGTCCCCATTCCATTAGGGCCTGACATATTACATACATAGCGTCATTGTATTTTATGTAGTATCTTTCAAGTTTTATTGGTGCCATCCTTCCATCCCAATCTTCCCAGTCGTTTTCTACCTTCAAGAATCCAATCCCCAATTCTGTGTACATCCTGATTATATTCAGGCATTCGATGTATGTGGCCAAACCATCTCAACTGGCATCTTTCCATTTGTATGATTACTTGTTCTACTCCAAGGGCTTCTCTTATGGTGGTATTTCACAGCTATCTCGTCGTAGCTCTAAAGATTAGACGTAGGACACGCATTTCAGTAGTCTGAATTTTAGACTTTAATTTTTCTGTCAGGACCCATGTCTCACATCCATAAAGGAGCACAGGTTTCTGGATTGGGCAGACCATTAATAGTTTAGAATGGTTACAAAACAAGCAGAAACAATGGGCCTCAGTTTAGACTTGCAACAAGTGGGGATAATCCCTATATTTGGCAATGCTGATTGAAATATTGCTGCCACTAGTTTATAAGTTTTTTTTTTTTTTAATTGTACCGTAACCATATTAAGCACTAGCTCTCGGTAAGAGCTAGTACTTTCAAAGATATTAAGTGGTCCAAGAACACCTAATGCTGACAGCAACCACGTTAGTGAAGGATGTGACCAATATCTTGATTATGGTTCTTCAGAGAGGATTATTTTATGTAATATTTTCCCAATATACAAAATTAATCATAAGATTATATAGATATCTTCGAATAGTATTGATAAGGCATTATTTTCAATATTCATTTAAAGGAAATAATGAAAATAGATTCATTAAAGCAGTTTTCTAGAAGTTTTATTCCAGCTGTGGCCGATTGTGGAATGTTAATCCGGAAGTTGAATCGGTGGAACTTCAGAAGTTCAAACTTGCAGCGAATGTTTTTATGTTGAACAGGCTGACATAATGGTCTCTCATGGTTTATCTATAAAAGTATTCTAATGTTGATACTGTTCTTAAAATATTTTATTTCAATTATTCATTACTTCTCTTGTATTTAATTATTTTCTTATTCTCTATCTTCAGTGGGATATTTTTCCCTATTGCAGCGTTAGTCCTTACAGCATCCTGCTCTCTCCAACTATGTTTGTATTAAAGTAAATAATAATAAATAAAGAATAATAATAAATAATAATAAATAATAAATGAAAAATAATAATAATAAATAATAAATAATAATATTAATAAATAAGACATAATAATAATAAATATTGTTAATAATAGTAAGTAATGAAAATAAATAATAATAAATAATAACAAATAATCAATAATGATAATAAATAATAATAGATAATAAATAATATTAATAATAATTAATAATAAATAAATGCTAATAAATAATAAATAATAAAAAATACTAAATAATAGTAATAAATAATAACAAGCAATAAACAAAAATATAATAAATAATAAATGATAAATAATAATAATAAATAATAAATAGAAATAAATATTTAATAAATATTCAATAAATAATAAATAATAATAATAAAAAATAATAATGATAATAAAAATAGATAATAATAAATAATAATACTAAATAATAAATGATAATAAATATTAAATAATGATAAATAATACTAAAAAATAATAATAATAAATAACAATTATGATAAATAATAAATAATATTAAATAATAAATAATATTAAATAATAATAAATAATAATAATAATAAATAACAATTATGATAAATAATAAATAATATTAAATAATATTAAATAATATTAAATAATAATAAATAATAATAATAATAAATAACAATAATAAATAATAACAATAAATAATAATTCATGATAGACTACATTGCATAAACCTCGTATAAAGAAAAGAAAGAAAGAAGAAGGATGATCAGATATATTTCTTAATCGTCAGTCTAATTATCATATTTTGCTTTTGCAAGTTCATCCATATTTCTATATTAGAAAACCCCTATTTTCTTTATCTAATCATAAATGGATTATTGCAACGTTGTAATTAGTATAATGATTAAAGATATATAAACTAAAGTGTGACAATGATCAAGCATATTTTTTCTGTTGTCTCATTAGTTTTTACGTTGCTAATTTGTTAGGATTTAGGTCATTATAGCCTTGGATTAGTAATAAATGATACCCTATTGGCATTAGACTCGGACCAATGATCGAATTATTGTTCCTTTCCAGTTAAGAATAAGCCTTGAACAAACTCCTCAAGATCACAGGACCCACAATGAAAAAAAGTAAAGTAAATAATGTGGCTATAAACTAATATAAATGAAAAACAAAGAATTTTATATAAAAGTATTTACCTAAAATAGTATGACTTTCTAAAATAAATAAATAAATAAATAGATAAACAAATAATTAGCTTTTCCGGCCAAATTCTAATGACATCAAACTTAAGCAAAATATAATGGATAATCACAGGATTACAACTGCATATTGAACCTCTGGTATCCATCCATGCATGATAGTGGGAATCAAAGGAGGCTTATTTTCTTTCAGGGTCGTTAAAGTGTCCGCCTTATATTTCAGACTACAGAGTTCATAATTAAATTTCCAATATAAGATATATACTTTTCTTATCTTGCTCTATATCATTAAACGAGAAAAGCACTTTAAATTCACATATAAAGTAATTTCTATGAAATATGCAGTTGATACGAAAAATGCTATAATTTTCAGATTTTCTTTTTTTTAAGTACTCCCCTAGACCTAATCCTAAATACCCTCGGTTTCCTTTAAAATGGGGTATTTCCCCTAAAGTGGAAACACTGACGCATTTGTATGTGCAGTGGACACACGACACACAGCCTAACGATACAGTGGATATATATTAATGAGCTTATTTGTGTTTGTCCGGGCAAGCACTTTTAAAAACATTTGATTATGGACCAAAGAGGCATCGATGAGGTAAGACATATCAGAAAATTATCTGACCAAAGCCTCATTTTTTGGTCATTAACATACACAAATTATGTAACATTTGCCGGAAATGAAAAATAATCAGATGACTTTAAAGCCATCTTTGAAAAAACATATCGATAAGGTATCGATTTCAATATTCTTTATCATGAAATAATGAAAATAGATAAATTTAGGTAATGTGGGTGTTCAAAACATAGAGGTGATGAATTAGCCTAACTTATGGATCTAAACAGATCAGCCGGCTGTCTCTCATTGCAAAACAGCAGCCACTCAGTTTAGCTCCAAAAGAGAGATCCAATCGGAGCGAAGATCAAATCCTTCGAGTCTCTGCTTTTTGAGAGTAACTAATGGAAGACGTCGTTCTAAGCCTCAATATGGCACATCTCCCGCGAATAACTATTGTTCTAAAATTATCTTAAAGCTCTCATAATACTATAATTTCGGTTGAATGATTAAAATATTATCTAGATCAAAATCAAATGTAATAATTGTTTGCAAATATAAACATTACAAATAAAAATAACTCAATACTTTATTAAGTTTACATGAAACTTTCTCATTTTTTATCTGCAAAATATGAATTCAAAGATACCCTGCAATTTCCTTCTAGTCATATTCCCCAGTGGACTCTTCTCTGTGTTAAAGGGTTTCCTGACATAAGCTAAAAAATAGGTATGAATATTTGGCTCCAAAGTAGGCTCTGAATAATAATGAGATATCTATTGAAGGAGTAATCAATATACCAATAACAATTTATATTAACTGTTCCTCGTTATTACAAGATTATGTCTAATAGTAAAAGAATAAAAAGATATGAAAATAACTTGTATACAGTATCAAAGAAATTATATAAGCTGACACGATAAACTAAAATGAAGACAACGCAATTTCTATTGCATACAAAAAACGACTACAGGCAAATACAAAAAAAAAAAAAAACGTCATAATTTTAAGAGGTGGTATTAGTACAAATTCAAAAACGAAGCAGATGAAAAATAATAAACAACAGAAGGGGACGACGAATTTTGACCTCATCTAGAATGTGGGAGGAAAACCTCACTCCATCTTCCTCCGTTAACCATTGCGGCCAGAAATGTCTTCCCTTGCGCCACCTGACATCGCCCTAATGAAAGACCATTTTTAAAGTCAGTTTTAGTCATCGACATCGGTAAAAGATTTTCTCTCACCTTGGATGACCTTACTTACATTATAGATGGAGGTTACCTTCAGTATTTATGAGATAGTGGCCAGACTTGTGGTTTGTCGTCCTAGTACTTCCTCATTGTTCTTTGTTCCATATTTAAATTACTCAAGATTTCATTGTAATAAGTGTATTGAGGATCATCTTTCGTAAATCTGACGCAAAGATAAACTTTTTCTGAAGCCAATGGCTCTAAAGGCAAGGATTTAGGGACTCATAACAGTTATCTTGGTGCATTTCAATGTCAATTTTTCTATTACTAGAATTCTGTTCTTATATTCTAAGGAAATTTAATCCAAACGGTAGAATTCAAACTCCTAACAAATACAATTATAATCAAGACCATCGTCTTGAGATGGCCTGTTGACTTACAATTTCTTTTTTACAGAGGACAATTTTAATTTTTACCCTTAATGTTGAGCTGACGTCAACAACGTCACATTGGCAGTGCGCAAAATATTTCCTTTGCAGCGAAAAGGAGGTAATGAATAATTTACGAGAAGTGCCATATTTATTTTCCTAAAAAAGTTATGTTTGTATATATCAATATTTTATATATTCATATATGTCAAATTCTCATCAATTTATTCACTTCGCAATTATTTTATTATCATTTATTCAGTTTTCCTTTTCGTTTTCATAGAAAATACTATAAGACTAATGATCTATATGAAATATATTGATAGTCTACTTTGTCTTCACATTAGAAAATAGTGAAGTCAAGGAAATTCTTCTATTCGCCAGACACAAGACGAAAAATGTCCACTAATTTCATCGGTGAAAAAGAGTTCGTTTTTACAAGCGGAAAAGCTAAGCATAAATATTTTCTCTCAAATATAAAAACAAGAACTTCGACTATCGATGAAAAAAATATGGATATACGTTTCCATCCAATATTCCCCAAAGCTACCTTTTAAATGTTATCATTTTACTTTAGGGTGATTGCAAAACTGAACTAGAACCACGAAAACTGATAAGTTGGTCGGAGTGATCTTTTCCCCGAGACTGACTTTGAAACAGTAATCATTAGCTGCAATTATAACTATTTACGACAAGTAACCTACAGCAACAATTACGTATGATAGACAAAGAACTTAATTGTCACAAATAGCATTTAATTGATTTAAAGGATTGCTTTCTAATTTCAAATCAAAGTAAGTCAAAGCCATTACGAAAAAAAAAATTGTGTACTCGGGCAAAATAAAAATAATCATGTCTTAACTGTAACATTTGATACGATGGGTTACGTAAATAATCTATCTTTTATTTTAAAAACTATGCGAAGGTGAAGAGTGAATACGAAAAGAATAATAAGTTTTGACATTGTCACTCAATCAAACTGCCTGTATAATCTAAAAAGAAGAAAATATTAGGCATTCCTGGTTACATTAGATAAAAACATTCATAAAGCTTACCATTTGATACGATGGGTTACGTAAATAATCTATCTTTTATTTTAAAAACTATGCGAAGGTGAAGAGTGAATACGAAAAGAATAATAAGTTTTGACATTGTCACTCAATCAAACTGCCTGTATAATCTAAAAAGAAGAAAATATTAGGCATTCCTGGTTACATTAGATAAAAACATTCATAAAGCTTACCAGTTATTACAAGATGCTTTTCGTGTCAAAGGAACAGCACTAGGATAGATATTGTAGGTATTCATTACTAAAGAAAAACGTTCATGAATTTAATGGACAATAGATGCACCTATTTACAAACACATTTAATCCTGCAGAACTGTTTGCGAAAAGTCTATTTGTTAATACTACGCAATCTAAATACAGTTTTTTTATAACAAAGTAATCCTATCAGTTATGAAAGAATTACTGACATTATACACCACTTGTCCTACTTGTATTAATTGCTTATGAATATTTGTACTTCCAAAAGATGATTTTATTTTTCATATATTTTAAAAGGAATTATAAGTTAAATGTAAATATATAATGTGATTGAGCTTGTCACGGTTGTGCGTCAAATGAGATAAATTAGCTTTAAGAGTCCATTTGCCGAATGTGAACATATGGCCCGGCGTTGGGATCGGGAAAGCCATTTAGCGTCATGTTGCAACTCTGGGAAAACTTTGCTATTGCCCCATGGAGTATAAATTATGAGGTTGAATATTTGAAGGGAAGAAAGAAATCTGAAATTAACGTAAAGCAGAAGGCTATTTATGGGTGTGGTAGGGGGCAGAGGGAGGGGTATTTGGAGTTACAACAAAATGAGTTCAACCTTAATTATTGTTTCCCTCACCTGATGTTGATACATAATTTGGTCAGTACTGTAATAAGACGAATTTTCTTAAGAGGTATCTACTGTACTTAATTACCTGCATGGACAGGTAAAATACCTTTAAATATCAAAGATGATAGTGTAGGGAGAAAGGAAAAGCTAATGGAAAAAGAAGAGAACTCAAAACAAAAGTTTTATATTAAAAAAACGCAATGAAAGGAAACATTTGTTGAAGCCTCAATCCAACCAAACCAACAAAAAAGGACCCATTTCTTCCCTCCAATGGGAAGACTCGAATTGAAAAAATTCCCTGGCAATTACAGGTCTGTTGCTTACATTTATGGCTTTTTTTAATGTTTTACAACAGCGAGTTCCACGTGCCTCCCAACAAAATTGTCCACAACGCAGTTGCGTGACGGTCGTTTCATCTGTGGGGTGGGGAAAAATGTAAACGGAAAACTGGACAAGAATAATGATTTCCAAATCAAGTAAATTTAAAACCAGAGGCCTTCAACATTTAATCTTAGCCAAGAATCTACTATAATTTCAGATCACTCAACTCCTAATAATTACTTCATGGAGCTGTAAGTCAATAGAAAACAGCATCGATGTATTTTTACCACCAAAGTATCAGTTTGATAAATTTTAATTTCAAGTTCAGACTTAGTTAATTGCTTTCCTAAAAAGCCAACATTCACCTGTTGATAATTTCACAGTCAACCTCACAATCCTATCTCCAGTATGATTATCAGACGAGATATTTCATGGTCCTTCCAACGTTTCAACTTTGGAATTAACTTCCAAAGGCTGTTAATGTAGGTATCGGATTCTAGAATAGTCTGCAGACCTGGGGTTTAAATGAATTTACCTAATCACTCCTTAGTTCTAACGATGATGTGTTGCATCTGTCTTTACACATCGCTATGGTAATTTCCAAACTGATGATAAGTGCGTCCAAACTAAGTTGTAGCAAATGTTTTTATGTTGACCAGGCTGACATGAGTCTTTTTATAGTTAATATATGACATATCTGTTTTTGACGTTGTTAATAGTTTATATAGGACATATCTGTTTTGACGTTGTTACTGTTTTAGAATGATTTATTGTTAACTTGTTCTCATCCTTTATTTATTTCCTTATTTCCTTTCCTCACTGGGTTATTTTTCCCTATTGGAGCCCTTGGGCTTATAGCATCTTGCATTTCCAACTAGGGTTGTAGCTTGGCTAGTAATAATAATAATAATAATAATAATAATAATAATAATAATAATAATAATAATAACAACAATATATGTTCGCAAATTATCAACGGAATTTTAAAACGCGGTCTTTGTGTATACATACCACGAGATAAATCCTATTTATTATATCCTTCCTTTTCATAGCCATGAATTTTCAAGAGCGTTTTGAAACCAAATTGTTCTGACAGTGTTTTGTCTCGCACAAAATGCTATTAGAGTAAATACGCGTGAGACAAGATTATGTGATTGACCAGTTTCTTCTTCAGTGGATAACGTAATTAACAGCGACGTCTTCCTAACATTTCTCGTCTTCTGTAGTCTTTCTCCATTTCATACTTTCATTTTGTTGCTCTCAAAACTTCGGTTTCATACCACTTGTAAATTCAATTTGTCTTCCTTCTATAAATAACCAGCGTGCACATGGCATCTGTATATCATAAGTCTCTGGTATTTACAGTTACTAGATAACTAGGACTAGTATCATATGTTTAACGTTTCAAAAGTTTTCCATCCCAGATGATTTGGGGCGTTGAACATTTTTTTACTAGCTGCAATTGCAACTGGAAAAGTCTATTATTTACTTTTCTGTTCACCTGGGATAGAATATAGTCCACGGTGGTTAAGCGAGACAGGGATATCGAGGTCAAATGTAACGAGAGAGAGAAAGAAAACCAGAGGAAAATATCTGGCCCCCTTACTATTAATGGGGTCATTAGAGTGGTAACTCAAGTTTATCAATATTATCAGTTGGATTATATTGAAGGATAGATTGCCAAAGTAGGTAATGAAGGGAGCAATAGAAGGATGGAATTATTGGGTACAATCTGAATATAATGGAAAGATATCTTGGATCACCTACTGGAGGCTAATGGTTTAACATGCGCAGCAGGCGATTGTGCGAAGATGAGTGACAAGGGATGTATTGCAAGAGGTAATGGGTCACATTAAATCCAAGAAGCAAATATATCAAGTATACGATTACAAAATATAGGGCTACTATTCAAATATTCATTTTCCACATAACTTCAAATCATTCATTCATTCCCCCAATGAAAATAGTGTCTGCGCGTGTGTGCTTTTTAATGTCAGTGACTTTTAAGTGAATTTAAACGAAGTAAAGAAATATCCTGTCAAAAAGAATAAGTATTTTTCTTACTTGGATAAATTCATCGACGTGAAAATCAAAAAATGGACTTTTTTAAAATAAAATTCTAACAATTATATAGCTTTTTACGTAGTGATAAGCATAACGACCCATAAACTCTCGTTATGCTGATTATTTAGATATAATTCATTCACGAAGAGAACACATCTTTTAAGAGGTAAACAAGCTCGTTGAGTAACTAAGAAAAATAACCATGTTTGTTCAATCAATATATCTTAACGGATTAACAAGGGCCTTTAACACATACTCAGTGATACAAACTTATACAACAGTTTCTTTTAAGCATTATTTAGGGAAAAAGGTGAACCTGGAGCATGCATACGGTAGTTAATACCATAGATATTGAATATTTTTTCTCATTGAATTATGAAATAAATATTACATACATTTGGCTGCCATTAACACCACATAGTAGATGACTATCTATGATGGTCTATATTTATGAAGGTCTAGATTTTAAAATTATGCATATTATAATTGACTGCATTCCTCAGTTAAGGAAAATCTTTATCTTTACAATAACATTTCTCATATAGCATATAATTATGACATCAAAATAGTGAAAAAATTAAAATCTATAAAGATGTCACTGCCAAGGTTGCATAATCTTCATTACACATATAATCAAAGATAACTAAACAATAATTGTTCTCTTCCCTTAATAGAACTCATACTCTGCTAACTGATGAGAAGAAAACAGTCCATAACAGGCCTCTTATTCCCTTCGACACCTTATCATGATTAAGGACGCAAAAATTAAGGGTCTATAATGGCATTAAGCCGCCTAAACCCACGAAATCACTTTCAGAGATGAAAACTGTCTAATTGGATTTCGGAATTCTCTCGAGGTGAACACCAAATAATTCGTTTACTTCTTCACTGCAGAATTACATTGAAATACAAAACATGTTGAAAGGTTACACCAAACTTATATTACCTTTATTAGATGAAAAACTTATACTTGCCCATTCTAAATATTCGAAAACAAACACGATTTCCTCATTCATTTAAGGCCAAAACCTCTTGGTTTTACGTAATTCTGACTAAACTAAATTCGGTTATTACGAATATCCTATTTATTAGATAAAGCTAGCACTACAAGCACGGGTGTTTGCTACTTGAACATTCCGCATCATAGTAATGAATCGAAGGGTTGATCAAATGTTTTAGTGGATGGTCATATTGTTTCCTAAGCCCACAAAATTGTTTGATCTTATCTCTCTAAATATCTCATAAAATAAACGAGTGCTACCGACAAATATAAGGAAAAAATAATAAATCATCAACATAATTATAAACACTACAGACGTAGCTTTGCAGAATACTGTTTAAACATTTAGAAAATCATAGAACCCCAATTCAAAAATTAATATTTTTATTAGACACAATACAGTGCCGAGTGTTTTTGAAGAATCCTGGGGAGTGGGAGGAGTTAAATTCACTAGAGGGAAAGGCTTAATTAAGCACACCCCCAATTACCGCATTACCAAGTTACAAAGAAAATTACACCACATTCACTTCAGCGTACATGGAAATTCTCTCTCTCTCTCTCTCCTCTCTCTCTCTCTCTCTCTCTCTCTCTCTCTCTCTCTCTCTCTCTCTCTCTCTCTCTCTCTCTCCATTGACCAAATTCTTTCAATTCATTTTGCAGTTATTGTAAGTGAGGTTTAATATTCATATCACTGTCCAAACCTTACATGCATGAATTCACATTACATTTATACATATTCGCGATACTATTTGTATTCATTAACTCGTTACAAACCACAATGACCTTCCCTCTTCATACTTCCTCTATCTATCTTGTCCCGAGTAGTACTTCATGGATGTCTGTTTAACTTGTTCATTTTAATGCTCTTCAGATAACTTCAATGAAAATTTGACTGCCATCCACAGGGTAAGAAACAATTCCTAATTTACAACAATTTACCAGTAACTTAAGGAATTGGTTTCAATCTCGAATTTCACCAGCATAATTAAGCCTTGAAAGAATAACAAATGATGCACATTACAAATCTATTTACAGAGGATCAGGGAACATTATGGAATGCCTTATATCTTTCTATCTATATATCTATATCTATCTATATACTGTATATATATATACATATACATATATATATATATATATACATATATATATATACATATATATATATATATATATATATATATATATATATATATATATATATATATATATATAGTAGAAACCTAAATATGCTGTAAGAGTATGACTAGTTCCAGAAGCAAGCTCGTAAACCAAAATGTAAGACAACCCCCCAAAAAATTGCCATAAGAAATAAAATGAATTCACTCAATGTATTCCACACGTTCATCAATATACATATACACTCGTATTTAAAGGTTTATAATAGTAATTATTGAAAATTTTATAAACAATAATATCAAAATTAGATACAAATTAATAATGTATAATGAAAAATAAAACTACATGGTGAAACCAATTACAAACTGGTATGGAAATTAGATGACAAAACTCCTCCTCGTCTGATGGGAAGTCGTGAAAGGCTTCCGTGTCATTTCTCATGTCCGCATAATTAATCAATTGCGTGATGTTGTTGCTGTGGTCATGGATGGATGGATGAATGGATAGATGGATGTTGGTATAACCTTCTGGTCTGGTGCATATATATATATATATATATATATATATATATATATATATATATATATATATATATATATATATATATATATATACACATACCGTATTTCCAGTGTCATAAGAAGTTACAAGTGGTAAGACGCACCCTTAAATTAGCAAGGCAGTTTTAGAAAAAAAAATGAGGATTTTAAAAACTTCTTAGTAGAAATCCCTAGTCAGCGACTCTAGCGTGATTATTGTCTGACACGGTAACTTTTCCTATTTTGGAAGTATTATGAAATGTTTAAACTAATATTTATAAGCTATATGCCGATTATCCCAATTTTATTACATATTCATATAAGCAACCACTAATCAGTCGCAGTTTCCACCACAACTACACGTTAAGTCATGGTGTCTGGTGTTTCAAGAGTTGTTTACATGAAAGAAGTATTACCAAAGGGTCTCCATAAAGTTTTGGTAAAGAAGTAAAATTCTAGTAATATTTCCTAATATTTCTCATATAGCCTATGAATTTTCACACAAAATGTAGCTATTGATTAAAAAAAATCTAGAAATTCTTTTAGGCGCAATACTTTTGCTACTGCTTTTGTTAGTCTTATCCAAGTTTTATCCAAGGTCGTATTCAGCAACTGTCTGTGTACTATCAATACATTGCTTCATCACAAAATATCAACAAAATATGAGAAAATAGATTTATACAGCATAAACAACTAATATGTCATAGCGTCGTCTGCTACGAGACCATTAGTTGGATGTTTGCTTGTAGAAGGGGGTTGGCGAGTCATCAGCTGATTACCAAAACAAACAAATAAATACTACTGAACTTCATTAAATGAAGTGCAATATAAAAATAACTGAATTTATTACATATGAATGATAATTTAAGGTTTATATTCTATCTCTCATGAGTTTGAGTGCTCGTATGTCAATAGTTTGGTGTTTGAGGGGTGTCAAACTCCTCTATACAACTTTTTCTTAAGTGTTAGGACGCAGGGTGGTTTCGGGAGTCATTTTTCGTGATAAAGGTGGCGTCTCATGACACAGGAAATACAGTATATTTATATATATATATATATATATATATATATATATATATATATATATGTGTGTGTGTGTGTGTGTGTGTGTGTGTATATAAGTATATATATATACATACACATATATATAATACATATATGTGTATATGTATATTAGTCCTAGCGTAACCGAGGAAAACCAAAGTTACACAATAAAGTGAAAAAAATTTGGACAGCCAAATTAAAGAAAAAGGGAAGATGGAATGGAGTTCAAGTAGAAGCAAGTGCAGTTATGGGGCCAAATGAAACGCTGCAAAGCCACCTTAGTAGTGCCTATAGTGCACGGCGTGTGATAACTAATGTCACTATCCCCTACGAAGGTATGTTGTATCAAGTTTTCGTAAAAATATTGTAACCAGAAAACTGATCAATCAATTTTAACAATATACAATAAAATGTTCAAGAACACACTGAATCTCCCATTCAAGTGACCACATAGTACTGTTTGATGGCCCAGGCAGCCAGACGCTATATTCATGAGAGGTTTGTTGCATCTTAAACACCTAAATAGACTCGCACTAACGCTTCTTACATACACAATCAGTGCATTGGAAGTAGAAAATCGGCGAAACTTTGGTTGAGATTCCTTTATCTTTAATTATGAGTTTCAAATAAATAGGTATCGAAGACACTGTTCCTTAATGAACCTGGTCACGCGGTCTATTGTGTTCGGAGTCAAGATGCTCAACATTATGGTGGGCTGATGCACTTTCTTAGAAGTGATTTACTGGACACATGTTGCCGAGAATCAGTTTTTCAAAATTTACTCAAGAGTATACTATCACTTTACTGGCAGTAACTTCCAATGACGAACGAATACAACACGAGAAGGGAGTTTAGTTAACTTCTCCATTAAACGGAGAATGAGTATGAATTATCAACTTCGTTGAATTTACTCCATTTGCAATTTACTGAGAAAATCATCTAGAATTATCAAATAAACACACAATAATCCTTACAAATTAAAACGACCATATGTTACCTTATCCTTACCTTCCGTAGTTATATTCATGTCCATACGTAAAACAGGTTGCACACTTACCTGTAAAGAAAATAGATTTTAAATCTATAACAAAAAGTATTCTATTAACAAAATAATTTAAAAGAATTATTTTCACCAACTAGTGCATTATGTACTGTCATAACCGGCGGAAATATGTTCAACAGTGCAATGGCTGGATTAAAATGAGTCTACATTGTCTACTATTGCAATTTACAGGCTGCCAAACGGCAAGAGCCCGTGTCATGCAACAGGCTGGCAATCTGCATGAATGAATGACTATTACAAACAGTAACCTATTGAGGTTTTTGGGCAAAATACTATCCAAAGCAGTAGTCCCCCAAACGAAATATTTCTCAGGTAATTATTCAGAAGCTTTCATGTAATCGTTTATTTATCAATTCTCTTTTTATTCAATTACACCAAAGTAAAAATATTCAGATTCTAAATACCACCAAAATCCGCACACTATCAAGAAAACCCCTAGAACAAATAATTAAAAATAGTATTCATAAATGAGGGAATCATAAAAAAAAAATTTCAAAGTATTTAGTTGCTTATAATATGGTTCATAACAAATGTAATTCATACATTTAGATTTTTAAGTAATTTACAAATGACGAATTCTTGTATGTAGCAAATTATTGAAAATTTAGTGCTGGGATCAATTGAACACACCATTTTGATATATATATATATATATATATATATATATATATATATATATATATATATATATATATATATATATATACATACAGTATACATAATATATACATACAAATATATATATACATACAGTATATATAATATGCATATACTTATATATATATAATATATATACATATAGGTATATATGCTAAAAAAAAACATATATTATTCTACTAATATCTGGATTCCATCTATTCCTAGGGATCAGAGAGCCAAGGATGAATTAACTCAAAGATAATAGCTTCTGGCCGGGCAACGATTCGAACCCATGCACTTAGCCGAAACAATGCAAGTAGGGACGTCTCTGCAGGAATTGTTTCAGCCCATGGCATAGCTTCGATAAGGTAATTGTTACCTGCACATGGGAAAAAAATGATTCTCAAGGGCTTGCAGAGTCTTATGCAGAGGGAAATGTAGGAAGGAAAGGGTATAATTTTTAAGGTGGGGGGGGGGGGGTTGATATATATAAAGGTTCAAATCCATGTCCAGCCAGAAGAATTTATCATAAATAAAATTCCGGTGGATATGTATTTCCAAAGATAGAATTTGGTATTAAATGCCATTGTGATTAATATATATATATATATATATATATATATATATATATATATATATATATATATATATACCATAGCTATTTATGACTAAGCTGGAACAAGGATGAAAAAAAAAAAACGACATTTTGGATTAGTGCTTTGCTTGATATGTTAAAAGGCTCTCATAGTATGGGCTAACTACTGGCACAAATATAAAATTGAGGTTGCCTTGAACATTTCTTCATGTTTATAAGGCAAATAGATGGTCACCATGACCCTCCACATGCTGTGAACTTTAAATTTAAGCTAAAAATGTTGAAGGAAGGAAATCAAAGAGAAAAGTGTAATATCACCACTGTTGAAAAATCGCATGAACCAAAGATGAATATATCACAAAAGAAAGAAACGTAGCATCACAAATATGTCTAACAACGCATAAGTTCAGAAATTTAGATTTTGCTTTAGGAAAAGATGTTTATGACGAGGAATAAAGCAAACAAAGACATAAAAATATGTTGGGGGAGTAGTTAAGGAAGACTCTTAAATACATTGGTGGATATATTGTCAAGAAATATTGTGTTGAATATCCTAAGTTATGAAATAATACTAAAGAAGTATACTTCAAGTAATGATACTAAGATAGAATGTTTTAATACGGGGAGTTGCATGCGGCTTCCAGTCAGTTTTGTTTAAATTTGTTAATAAAGGGGGGGGGGGGGGGAGGGTCACTATTGTATACAGGTATGTTCCTCGAGGGCAAAAATTGTTTTAAAAAGCTTTGTTTAGAATTAATGCAGTCTGGTATTGAAGTTTTGGCGCTATTATTTGTTTTTTAAGATATCAGCATATTTCCGAATGCTTTTTCCAAATCATTTTTATCACAGCCATGCGGAGAAGCCCGAAGAAAAAGTTTAAATTGTAAAGTGAGAGAATAATTTCAATATACGATATATACTTTTCATATCTTGCTCTATATCATTATACTAAAAGGGCACTTTAATTACACATTCACAAAATAATTTCTAGGAAATGTCCAGTTGACACGAAAAAATGCTTTAATTCTCCGAGATTTGATTTTTTCTAAGAACTTCCCAAGACCAAACCCTAAATACACTCGGATTCCTCTAAAATGGGGTATTTTCCCCTAAAGTGGAAATACTGACCCATGTGTATGTGCAGTGGGAACACGCCCCATAACCGAACGAGACAGTAGAGAGATATATTAATAAGCTTATTTGTGATTGTGTGGGTATAAGCACGTTTAAAAACATTTAATAGGGACCAAAGAGACATTGGTGAGGTGACTATCAGAAAATGATCTGACCAAAATCTCATTTGTGATAATTGATATAAAACAAAAATATGTAAAATTTTTTCGGAAATGAGAAATAATCAGGTGACTTAATAGTCATGCTCGAAAAAAAAAAAATTCGATAAGGTATCGATTTCAGTATTCATTCTCATGAAATAATGAAAATTGATAAATTCAGGCAATGTAAGTTTTCGAAACAGAATTGATGAATTAGCCTAACTCGTGGATCTAAGCAGATCAAAAGATTGTCTCTCATTGAAAAACAGGAGCCACTCAGTTTAGCTCCAAAAGAGAGTTCCAATCGGAGAGAAAATCAAATCCTTCGAGATGGAAGACCGTTCTAAGCCTCAATATGGCACATCTCCCGCGAATGACTCTTGTTCTAAATTTGATTTAATGCTCTCAATACACTATAATTTTAATTAAATAAAGAAAATTTTATCTAAATCAAAATCGAAAGTAATAATTGGTTACAAATATCAACATTACAAATAAAATTAATGCAGTACCTATTTAAATTTACATGATACTTTCTAATTCTTCATCTGCATAATATGAGTTCAAAGATACTTTGCAATTTCCATTGAGTCATATTATTTCCCCAGTGGACTCTACTCGGTGCTCATTCCCGGCCATCATCTTGTCGATACATTGTCGGATCATGACGTTATAAATTCAGTAGAATGAGTGAAAGAGTGGAGGTTCATCTAAATCTACAATCCAGTGCAAAGCGGGACTTTTCAACGTCATTCCCAATCTGGTTTTGGCAAGAGGTTTGGTCTTGAATATTTACAAAAAAAAAAATTCTATATACTGATAAATGAGAACGAAAAAATATCAAAATGGTGATGGAGAAGAAACATTAGAACAAATAACAAAAAGACAGTTTCTTGTCCAACGTAGGGCAAAGTCCTCATACATGAAAATATATATATTGAGACGTGTTCTAGCTTAAATTCCTTCAGTTATCCTCATGAAGGAACACAAGTTAAAGATAAAACTACACCATGACGGATAGTTGCCTTTTACGTGGATCTTTGGTGGGGGGTGGGGAGGGGGGGCGGGGGAAGGGTTGGGATGTGAATGAGGCGAAAGGTTCTACCAAAAGAAGTGTGTCTTCATAGACGGCAAAATCAGAGAAAAAAATTAAAAAAATGGAATTGGCTTTGTTCTAGTTATGTAGAAGAAACGAAGTCAAAATACCCATGAAAAATATGTCGAAAAAAGGTTAATTCAAATACTAGAAGTATGGCACCTGATAAGAAAGTTCAAAGCTTACCTAATACTAGAGGTATGGCACTTCAAAATAAAGGTCAAGGAGGTTCTAATGCCCAAAGTGAGGTGCCTCAAAAAAAAAAAAAAAAAAAAAAAAAAAATAGAAAACCTCTAATGCAAGAAATAGGGCACCAGTAAGTAGAGGTCAAATAGCCTCTAATACTAAATGTATGGCACCTCAAAATAGAGATCAAAGAACCTCTAATGCTAGAAGTATGTCACTTCAAAAATACATATAAAGAACCTCTAAAGCTAGAGGAAAAAAGCTATTAATAAGAGGTCAAAGAGCCTCTAATAATAGTGGTATAAGGAACCTCAATATTAAGGTCAAAGAACCGCTAATACTAGAGGTAAGGAACCTCAATATAGAGGTTAAAGAGCTTTTAATACTAGAAGTATGGTACTTAAAAAATAGATGTCAAAGACCCTCTAAAGCTCAAGGTAAAGAGCTACTAAATAGAGGTCAAAGAGCGTCTAATACTAGAGGTAAGGAACCTCAATATAGGGGTCAAAGAAGTATGGCATATAAAAAACATGACCAAGGACCTTTAATGGTAAACGCATGGAAACACTAAACAGAGGTTGAAGAGCCTCTAGTGCTAGAAGTATGGCACCTCATAAAATAGATGTCAAAGACCATCTAATGCTAGAGATAAAGAGCTACTAAATAGAGGTCAAAGAGTCTCTAATACTAGAGGTAAGGAACCTCAATATAGAGGTCAAGGAGCCTCTAATACTAGCAGCATGGCACCTCAAAATAGAGGTCAAAGAACCTCTAATACTAGAAGTATGACATATAAAACAAGATGTCGTCATATATTCTTTAATGGTAAAAGTAGGGCACCATATAATAGAGGTAGAAAAGCCTCTAATGCTAACGGTAAATCTCCGTAAAATAGAGCTAAACAAACCTCTGGTGCTAGAAGTATAGCTCTTCTAAATAGTGGCCAAATGCCGTCTAATGGTAGAAGTATGGCACCACTAAACAGAGGTTAAAGAGTTTCTGATGCTAAAGATAAGGGGGCTCAAAATTGAGGCCAAAATGCCTCTACTACTAGAGGTGAAGCTCCTCGAAAAGGAGGTCAAAAAGACTAATGCTAATAGATGTGTGCCTTAAAATAGAGGTCAAAGAAACTCTAATGCTATAGGCAAGACACCTCACAATAGAGGTCAAAGAACCTCTAATGCTAAAACTATAGCACCTCGAAATATTGGCTAAAGTGACTCGGATTCTAGAGATAGTCCCTTCAAACTAGATATCAAAAAGACCCTAATGCTAGAGGTAAGGTGCCTCAAAATAGAGACCAAAGAGGCCTTAATACTACAGGTAGGGCGAATCAAAAGAGGTCAAACAGCCTTTAATACTGAAAGTAATGTTAACGAATAAATATATTATAAAGCATCGTCATGATAAGTCTAAATTTAGTAACAACACCAACCGAAGTCAACGACAGGAGCTTGTTTTCGATACACACTGCGTAATTTTATAACTTTTCACATATTTCAACACAAATTGGGATAAACTACACTAAGCATAAGAAAAGCAGGTTATTATGAACTTTCTTTGAATACCAGAATCTACTAAAACGTGGAATTAATAAGACTCGTTGTTGGTGGAAATAGCGGTAAGGTAAAAGCAGGACCAACTTAGAGTGGGTCCTGGGTAAAAGGAGCATTCTACTGTCAAACACCGGAGCGGAAATGGAAGGGAAAAGGAGGAATATTGCGATTGTAAGTCGGCGGTTAAATTATGAACTCGTTTAATTGTGATTTTTATGCAATTTATGTAACACTACAGGGTCTTCAAACTGAAAATATTTCTAATAATAAAATCTAAACCTTTACGAAAAAAAACTACTACACGGACCTACATTATAGGTCTATTATATAAGTCCGTATAGAAAAGGGTTTGCTTTTTTTTTTTCGTAAAAGTTTAGATTATTGTGTATTGTGTGAAATATGTAGCTTATACACACACTAAATTAATCTGTGATGTAAATACACTCATGCTTATCTGCGTGTTCCAACATCTAAGCTGACGTCTCTCTCTTATTCCTTTCTATGCGGACTTAAATCATAGGTCTATGATGTAAATCCGTATAGGAAGAGTTTGTTATTTTTTTCGTAGCGGTTTAGATTTTATCAATAGCAATATTATCAGTCTGAGAATCCTTTAGTGTTACATAAATTGCATAAAAATCACAATTAAACGAATTCATAATTTCACCACCGAGTTACAATCGCATTACACCCCCTCCTCCCTTCCTTTTCCGCTTCGGTGTTTGACAGTAGAATGCTCTTTTTACCCAGGACCCACTCTAAGTTGGTCCTGCTTTTACCCAACTGGTATTTCCACCAACAGCGATTTTATTAATTCCACGTATTAGTAGATTCTGGTTAAAAAAAAAAAAAAAAAAAAAAAAAAAGTTTATAATAACATAGTTTTCTTATTCTTAGCGTATTTTATCCCAATTTGTGTTGAAATATATGAAAAGTTACAAAATTATGCAGCGTGCATCTGGAAACAAGCTCCTGTCATTGACTTCGGCTGGTGTTGTTATTAAATATTGACTTACTATGACGATACTTTATGATATATTTATTCGTTAACATTACTTATTTACAAAACCTATATCTCAGGTAGAAATATAGGTTAGTGAATAAGTTTTAATTCACATTACATGGTAATTATTTGAGAACAATGGTGTTCGGACAAAAATAATTCCTACCAATCAGGTGGGGGTTGTCTGGCTTTCGTTCTGGTGAGTATCTATTCTGATGAAACTGGAACTAAAACCAGACACCTTTATATATTCTTTATAATATTTTCTGGAATTGAGAAATAATGAGAGTATCTTATAGACACCTTTGATGAAATATCGATAAGGTATTAACTTCAATATTCATTCAAAGGAGATAACGAAAATATACTTATTCAAGCAAATTTAAGTGTTTAGAACAAAAGTGAGAAAGCTTTCCTTCACAGAGCACAGAGTACAGTATGCTTCATCCCTCAACATCTCATCATTTCCTACGGATACTGTACAGCTTCCGTTCAGGACAAAAAACACGATAAATTCCTACATTCACAACTATGCAATATATGATATACTGTTATTTATTAATTATAATATGAACTACTTCTCGCTTTAAACCTCTCGATCACTCCTTTCACCTCTTGAGGGTTGACAGCTATCCTGGCCTTTTACTGGTCGTCCAATTCGAATGTTGCTATCCTTACCCTTTCCATCATCTCTCTATTCAAAGTCCCTCCAAGAATTCGAACAAACAAAAGTCTAAAGTTTCTTCATTGTATCTTCCTTCGACTTCTAAAATTTTATTCGCGATTTCTCTGGCGGAACCGGAAACAGTTAGAAGGTTGGTTATAGAGGCTGACATAATGTAGGGACTCCTGCAATAAAAGAGCGATATTCCGTATACAGAGAAAAGGTCTCAATACAGTGATGGCATTGGCGTGACTTTAGCTTCATCTGAATTCCGTGGCTTAATTAACGACATAAATAACCTTGGACATAATAATATTCACAAGTTGAAATACTATAATCCGAGTTTTTTTATTTATTAATTGACAATTTCAGTTAGAATTTTGGATCTGAAGGGGGAAATCTCCGTTGTAG
>NC_090727.1:107578305-107605805 GCF_036898095.1 Palaemon carinicauda | reverse complement strand
CCCAGACATGAAATGACGTGACCGAGGCCTTTGTCTTACAGTATACTAGAAACAGATATATTAGTTGTAATGTGTGCAGTGTATTGAGATCTAAATTCAGGAGAGTAGCACCATCTGCATATGCAAAAAGTTTGCTTTCTATGCCAACCACATTGAAAAGAATAAGATAATATGGCAGTGACGGATATTGGGCCGTAATCAGCAGGATAGAGCTACCTCAAACATATTCCCCAATTCTACAACAGGCATAATATATATGTATATATATATATATATATATATATATATATATATATATATATATATATATATATATATATATGTATATATATATATATATATATATATATATATATATATATATATATATATATATATATGTATATATATATATATATTTTATATATATATATATATATATATATATATATATATATATATATATATATATATACATATGTGTTTGTGTGTGTGTGTATGTAATACCAATTTTCTCTCCTAGACCTAAGGTTCGGTTCCCCGGCCGACCAGAAAGTATAATCTCCGAGTTGATTCCCCCTTGGTTCTCTGATCCCGCGGTATAGAGAGAATGCAGTATTGAGGGTGTGTAATACATACTTATATGAATATGAAAAACACGTCTAAATGTGCAAAATTTATCATTATACACACACACACACACACACATATATATATATATATATATATATATATATATATATATATATATATATATATATGTGTGTGTGTGTGTGTGTGTGTGTGTGTGTGTGTGTGTGTGTAAATATCACAAAAGCTAACACGTGATGAACTTAAAATAATTAGGTATTATAGCCCCGAAAGGAAAAAGGAAAACACAAACTCGGTTTTCCTTCCGTGACTAATATATTTATATATATATATATATATATATATATATATATATATATATATATATATATATATATACATACATATATATATACATATATATATATAGATAGATAGATATTCTCCTTAAAGGCTTAAAGGTCTCTCATGAACGGCAGAGGCAAGGGACAGTGACATTGACCTAGCAATCAGAACAATGCCCTAGAGACTGACCATATATTATATGATCAGCGCCCAAGCCTCCTCTCCACCCAAGCTAGGACCAGGGAGGGCCAGGCACTGGCTGCTGAAGACTCAGCAGATAACCTATAGGCTCCCCTAAACCCCTCAAACTTAGCTCACTAGTATGGTAAGGTTGCTGACACCAATAACACTAACGAGTCTGACCGGGATTCGAACCCCCGTCTGGCAAACACCAGGCAGAGACGTTACCAATCAGGCCACAACAACCCTGGAGAACTAATTGTTCAAAACCTATTGATTCATCTTTGATGTCGGACGATCACAGACTAACGTCAATGGGAAGAGCAAAGCTTTGTATGAGAGGATTCCCTCAGAGTCTTATCCTCAGGCGGTCCTCTCTTATCTCAAGACATTATGGAATGCCGATAGTCTTTTAAGAGGGAAAGTAATTCCAAAGTTTTGGAATAAAGGTTGAAGGAATGTAGATGCTGTTTCAATTAGCTTTCGTCTGATTGAATTAAGGCCTAAGGTTTTCTCCCTTGCAGAAAGTTATATAATTTGATTAAACTTAATCAATATAGTCGTAGCTCTGCTGCACTCGGTTTAATTAACAGGTGGTTCAAGAATTTAAAAAGATCGAAGACTTGGAGACGTTCAAGGAAAAAAATCAAAATGGCTCGTTAGAACGTAACTGTGACACCGCAGATTAGGTCTAATAAAATTTCATAAAAAAGTGGACAAATAAAGTGAGTTTTGCAAATGAACTGATATGAGAGCCGGTAGTGGGGCCTCCAAAAATATATAGATAGATAAACGATGAAACAGATAAGACAGATAAATTCAAATCTTCTAACATTTTTATATTACGTTTGCTTCCTTATGATAAGGGTTCTCTTGCTTGAGGGTACACTCGGGCACTATCTTATTTCTCTTCCTCATGTTATTTTGAAATTTATTTTAATGTTTGTATTGTTCTTAAACTTCTCTTTTAGGTCATTTCCCTATTTCCTTTCCTCTCTGGGCTATTTTCCCTGTTGGAGCCCTTGGACTATTGGCATCCTGCTTTTCCAACTGTGGTTGTAGCAGCAGTATTAGTAGTAGTAGTAGTAGTAGTAGTAGTAATAATAATAATAATAATAATAATAATAATAATAATAAGTCATTGATATTTTCCTTTGCGCACAAAGAGTATTTTACAGCTTTTGATGTAGATTCAAACAGTAGCTCTCTTCCACCTAAAGTCAAACATGAATATATTATTTACTTAGGCCTTATGGGCTACCTATTGGAAACATCCCTGCTTCGCAATCTGCTAGACTAGGGTTCGAGACCTGCTCAAGCTCGATAGCTTCTTGTAATGTCTGTAACTTCACCATCCTTGTGATTAAGGACGTGGGATTTGGGGAGCATATAAGGCTACCTGCCGAGTCATCAGCAGCTATTGCCTGGCCGTCCCTGGTCCTGGCTTATATTTTTCTTTCCATAGGGAATGGTATGGTTTTATGTACAGTGATCTTTTGTCAACTGTTATTATACCATGTCTCTAATTACAGAATCCAGGTCGGAGAGTGAGACTGAGACATGTAACACCTCCCCTGTGATCTAAGAGTAGCAAAGTTGTCGCTTAGGCGAGCCTGAGGATTAAAATCCTAAGTTGAGTACTTTTTTTAATGATTTGTTTTACTCAAGGGAAGTCTTCGGATTTCAGATGCTAATGTGTAACCTTTGGATATTTTGGTTCTTAGTTCTTGCTTACCTAAAGTTGTCAAGATATGCATTGTTCTCAGAATTACTTGCTATAACTTTCTGCGGATAAATAAAAGGAATAAAGCTTCCTAGTTTATGTTCTCACAACCCTAAACAATTGAAAGTGAATACTGAGATGACATTCCTACTCATGAGCTATTATTATTATTATTATTATTATTATTATTATTATTATTATTATTATTATTATTATTATTATTATTATCAGAAATATGATGATGAGGATTACACCTAATACTATTATTATTATTATTATTATTATTATTATTATTATTATTATTATTATTATTATTATTATTATTATTATTATTACGAAAATCGGCAACTTTATTTTAGAGAAATTATCATATGCCATAAATCAGTGAGCAATGATCTGAAGAAAAGTAAATGAAAAGAGTTGTTGCAACAATATGGAAATGTATTGAACGTTAACAGTATATTCAAATTCCACAAAGAAAGCATATCATGAGATGGTAATAGTGGGAGTTGAACTGCTAATTATCACGCATTGGAACGACATTATTATTATTATTATTATTACTTGCTAAGCTACAAACCTAGTTGGAAAAGCAGAATGCTACAAGTCCGAGGGCTCCAAATGGAGAAAATAGCCTAGTGAGGAAAGGAAATAAGGAAACTATATGTCATTATTCTTAGTTCTTGTTATGAATAATACCTTCAAATATCATTTACTATTTTCAACTTATAAAAAGATGATTCTTCAATCATGTGCACACAACAATTATGTTTAATACATTCCTAAAGGCAGGAGTCCATTGTAGTTTGTGTAAAGAATTATTGAAAGCGAAATCTCTTAATCATATATATACATATGAATAGGTAGTTACAATGAATTATCCACTGTTTAAATTAAGAAGTTATTTGAATTCCTTTCAAAAAAAGGGAAAAGAAAGCTCTTCACTCGGTCTTTAAAGTGTGCAATATTATATGCGGTAAAAGCAGCAACGGATTCTGCTGATAGAAAGATAAATATTTAAACCCCGAATCTTTTATTAATTATGTAAAAATACTTTTAGTTTTCCAACAGAAAGTTATAAAACGTTCTCAATAACCTGGTCTTGAAAGCCACAGCCTTCCCTGTGAAGAATATTTCATGGTTGATTTTTGAACCCCAGTTATCATGCAAAGCCCTATTATCAAGCCCGGCAAGAGGCGTAACAATAGGGTGGCAGAGGTGGCAAACTGCCACGGGCCCAGGCCCTATAATGATTAAAGGGGCCCATGGACGTAGAGTCACAGAAAGGGAGCCAAGGGACCCAAGGGATATGGGCCCATGGCCGTAAAAAGAAGAAAAAAAAATGCTATTGCTTACTGTTATATTTTAGTGATTTAGAAAAAAGAATTATTTCAAATTCCTCAATATAATACTGGTAGATGATTATTAACAGAAACTGAGAAGACATTACATATTGTTAATGTATATGATGGCCTTTATGGGTTATGGGTTAGGAGGTCATAGGGAGTATTACTGTTCGTACACTACAGGTCCCTATGAGATCTTGGGTTGAACGTATTATGTTCCTGTCTAAGTCCTGGCCTCCGTGTACACCAGTTACCAGAGCTTGTCAGTTGTCACCGCCTGTGACCGCCAATATCTTTTGATCATTTAAAGAAAAAAATGAGAAAAGTTTTTCGCGTTTCATGATTGTTTTATATTGTATTCTTTTATAAGTGGACTACAACTCATAGTTATCTTACACCTTATGAAAGATTATGTTGATTACGAATTGTGAACTTAATTTTAATATTTGACTCACAATAAAAATAATGTAATAGAAAGAACAATTCATTGAAGAAAGAATGATATCAATCAAAATTTTTTCATAGCGCCTCAGTGGCGTGGTCGATAGATTCGATTCTCGGTCATTCCATTGAGAAGTGAGAGATGTGTATTTCTGGTGATAGAAGTTCACTCTCGACGTGGTTCGAAAGTCACGTAAAGCCGTTGGTCCCGTTGCCGAATAACCACTGGTTCCATGCAACGTAAAATCACCATTCAAACAGAAAAACAATAGAATTTTTGTATATCAGATGATAACAGATTATAATTTTCTTAATTAATAATAGTATTTATTTACAGTGAATCGGATATATCAGGCCTCCCAAAAAACATCTGAGTGGCAGCGGAAAAAGAAAAAAGAAAATGAAATTAAGGCATCAGAGCTTCCAAAAATTAGTGATTTCTTTTCCCCAACAGTAGAAGTGATTAACGAAAATGCAAAGGACAATGACAGTTGTGAAGCTATGGGAGAAAATACTAATAGTAGTGTCACTAGTGTGGAGATGCCTACTGCTAGTACTAGTTTAGTTGAAACAAACACAGCAACTGATACAGGTGAAAAGAAATTAGACGAAGTTGGCAAGCCTGATTCTGACACAGTTTCCGACACTATATTAGACAATACCTGTGAAGATGAGAGTAAACCAAGTACCTCAAAAGACAATGTGCCTGAGCTCTCATTTGACACAATAACATCGTTGTGGCCTACAGACCGAGGACATTTTATGGAACAAAACTTGAAGGACCAAACAAAACGATTTATCATTACAAATGGACATTGCAAGCCTAATGGCCCTTTCAAAATAGATGCAGAAGGTCGCTCCTTCTCTGAAAAATATTATCATGCAGTGTCCAAATCAGGTGTGAAAATTGAGAGGTTATGGTTATGCTATTCAGTTGTTCTTGATAAAGCTTATTGTGAGACATATTGGTTGTTTGCTTATCGAGGAGCGAGTAGATTTCCAGATACATGGATTGATGGCTATTGTGACTGGAAACACATAGGTGAGGGTATGAAGATGCACGAATCATCCCAAATTCACTATAATTCACGCCTAGTGTATGAACAGTGGCACTTGCATGGAACTTTGAGTGAAGCACTTGAAGGTAATCTTCAAAAGGAGAAAAAATACTGGCGTCAGGTTTTGGACAGATTATTAAATGTAACTCTTACATTAGCGATGGGCAATTTGCGATTTCGTGGACACAAAGAAGGAACACAAGCAGAAGATGAAGGTGATTATGGTGAGGATGAAAGGAAACATGGAAATTTCATTTGAATCATTGAGTTGCTTTCTAAATATGATCCAGTTCTTTCAGAATTAATCAGTAAACCTAAAGGTAAACAAAGTATATGAGCCCAATGATACGAAATGAACTCATTCAGTTGCTTTCAAAGGAAACTAAATAAGAACTTACTTATGCCATTAAAGCAGCTCCATTTTATAGCATAATGTTAGATACAACACAGGATACTTCCAAAATTGATCAGATGTGTGAAATATACCGTTACTGTAGCATAGAATAGGATGATAATGGGAAGCCAAAAGCCCTACAAATTAATGAGTCTTTTTTTGGGATTTCATAAGCTTAAGGGTCAAAGTGGAGCTGCACTGTCAGAACAAATTTTGCAAATAATTAAACAAAGAGGACTCTCTATTTCAAGGTGTCGAGGCCAAGGATATGATGGAGATAGTAACATGAAGGGGATATACAAAGGTGTGCAGAAAAAAATAATTGATGGTGAACCCAGTGTAGTTTATGTTCATTGTGCTGCTCATAAGTTAAATTTGGTGATTAATGATTCTGTCAAGGATGTGACAGAAATGGCGCAGTTTTATGATATTGTTCAAAGAGTCTATGTGACATATTATCTAGCTTAATTTCTGAATCAGGCACTCACAAAGGGGTAACTATTAAAAGTTAAACCCAACTATATGGGCTGAACGTTATGATGCGGTATTTGCTCTCAAAGTTCAATTCTGTGATGTGCAGAAAGCTCTAGAACAAATAGTATTATGCAGCTCTGAAGCAGACGAACGCATTGAAGCCACTGCACTAAAGAAATGTCTTGAACATTTTAATTTTGTATTCCTTTTAACGTTTCAGTCCAAAATCATGCAGTCAATAAATTTAGTATAAAAAAATGTTACAATCAAAAGCAGTTGATCTTGCTAAGGCAGCAGACCTCTCAAATGTTTGCATGGATGAGATGTGCAGATTAAGAAATCAGTTTGCGGGATGTGAAGAAAGAAGCAACAGATATAGCCCAGAAGTGGTCAATCAGACCAGAATTTGAGAAAAAGAGACTTCGTACCGTAAAAAGACATTTTGGCGAGCTTTGTGAAGACCATAGATTAGAAGATCCAGAGAGTTTGTCTAGAGTAACTGTTTACTATCGTACTCTGGACATCATCACAACTCAGTTGAACTTCCGTTTTACTGGCTTGCATGAAAATGTCTCATCATTCTCAGTGTTGGAACCAATCTCATTGCAAAATTTATCTGACTCAGAGCTGTACGTAAAAGCATCTAGTTTTGTGAAAAAATACCTCAACGATGTGTCAGAAACATTCACACAGAAAATTCTCAGCATGAGATCTGCTCTGAAGGGAGAGATAAGCAAAGTTTCTAGTATTAAGGACCTTGCTAATATGTTGATCATTGAAAATCATTCTATTTCAGCGAGTTTCCCTGAGGTTTGCACTGCAATGCTATTGTTTTTAACTGTTCCAGTCACAACTGCAAGTACAGAGCGTTCATTCTCCAAACTAAAGCTTGTTAAAAACTATTTGCGAAGTACAATGGCACAGGAAAGATTAGAAGGACTAGCTCTTCTATCAATTGAACAAGGAACTGCGCGTAAATTGAACTTGAGTAAAGTCATTGACAGATTTGCATAGATGAAAGCAAGGAAGAAAGAATTGTAGAAGGTATAAGGTATATTTGTTTATTCAATGATGGTATAAAATGTTTTAGACCAAGTTGTGTTTATTTTCATTTTATAGGTATCGTAATTATGTAATAATCTAACGGCCGCATAGGCCTACATAAGGGTATTCATCTGATTCATTATTGAGAATATATAATTTAGATTTTTTTTCTAAGCAATGTATGTATTAACAATTAGTAATTATATTTCAATGCCTGCATATTACATTTCAATTTCTTATGCCTACCAGTTCTACGATATATCAAATTAATCTCTCTACTCTCTTTCCCATAATATATATATATATATATATATATATATATATATATATATATATATACATATATATATATATATATATATATATATATATATATATATATATATATATATATATATATATATATATATATATATATATATATATATATATATATATCTATATATATGAAGTAATGGGGGCCCACTGTGAGAAAATGCCACGGGCCCATCCTTACCTAGTTACGCCTCTTTAAACAAGGTTGAACCTTTTCCTCTACTGTGGGTGAAGCTGCATAACCTGCAGCTTTTGCCTTGAGAAGTTGCACTGAATATCTCGGAATCTTTCCCAATTACTTTCAAGTTAGTTCGAGCATATTTCGCATTTCCCATTCGTTATCGTAAACAACCAGCAAAACTCAGATAGAATTGCTATTTCCCTGGCTGAGGTTTTCCCTCAGTCAGGTTGCCATTCAGAATTAAAATTGCAACTCTTCCATCAAGTCATATGAGACGCCATTATCAAGAATTTGCGAGAGGCTTAATGCCAGGATTCAATTATGCAAAAGAGCTTTTAGGATAATTGTATTGACCTTTTTGGCTGACAGCGATATCTTGCGTTGTTATATATTTACTATTGTACGCGGCCCGTCAGAAATGACAGCTATATATTAGGTACACGTGTACACTAACGCTCATGCAACCCCCTTCTCACCAGGATAAGAGTACTCCCTCTCCTCACTACCCGAGAGACAGAAAGAGCTGAGCGTGACCGGAGAGAAATATCTCTCTATCTACCTACCTATATATTTATATATATATATATATATATATATATATATATATATATATATATATATATATATATATATATATATATATATATTCATATCTATATATCTAGAACCAGACACTCGCTATTTATTATCTAAGGAAGATTCCCCAAGCTATTTTGCTGTTTTTACAGCATTTCTAAATGTGTTTTTTATTTGAAATGTTTTGGAAATGAGCCATGAATTGATATGACTGAATTTATTGTGTATTTTCTTTGAATTCTTTTGCATCAATTTTCTATTCACTTGTCATTGTTTTGTTTATTCTGCAATCATTTTAATGTTCTGCGCTTTTGATTTCAATACTTATTGTGTTTAGGCTTTGCTAAGTAATATAACACTATTGACAGTTTTTTATGCTACTCTTTACACACACACACACACACACACACACACACACATATATATATATATATATATATATATATATATATATATATATATATATATATATATACAGATACATATACATACATATCTAAGAGCGAGGATAACACACCACCCGGATTATTTAATTATTTATCTATCATTATTTCTTCTCCCTGAATAAACCCTTCTAGAGATTAGACCTATATGGTGGGTGATCTTTTTTTCCTATGTCACTTCGTTCGGCGACACTTCGTCCACGTCTTTTTGTCCAATATAGGCAACGTTGAATATAATCTAAGCTTCGGCTTATAATAATCTATTGCAAGTTTCGAAACCACGACACTAACTTTTGCTTTATACACAAAACGACATAAACAAAATCATATAATAACTTTGAATTCATAACCCAAATGCATAATTTGTTATCATTAGACTACAGGCATAAGCTTAAATTATTTCCACTCTTGACGCCCTCTTCCTCACTCAGACATTAACGCATTTCTTTTTTTTTTCGATTTTTTTTATCGCTCTGATATCTTTCTATAATATTTTTTTTTTTTTTTTCATAAAAGTAGACCAATGTTGTCTCATACAAACACACACGCTTGTCCGACGCAAACATTTAAAAGCATCACCAGCTTCCCACACCTCTAAGAAAGAGTTGATGATGGGAAGAGAGAGAGAGAGAGAGAGAGAGAGAGAGAGAGAGAGAGAGAGAGAGAGAGAGAGATTCCGCACCAGGCTAAAGAAAGCCTGTTCCTGTTTTGCTGGATAACCGGGGGACGTCAGTGACAGGATACTCTCTTTCTATCCTGCCTGGCTCGGAACCCCAAACCGAGAGGTAGTCCTGAATCGGAAGACACCCAAGAGGAAGGATCCTCAACGGAGTCGATTTCTTAGGGCTTGACCCGAACCAGGACTCTCGGAAAACTCGAGTCTCTTTACTTCAGGTTATCCAGGAAGCTACAGACATCACTGCCATTACTGGTCCGAAAATATTTTCCAATTTAGAAGACTCAAACATTTTATGCAAAGTTTATAGATTTGTTAATAAATTCACTAAATTCTTATGTCGGTTGATGATTAAGAATTTAGTTGCCTTTACTGCTAATTATTATTACAGCTACCTATAAATTTTAAGATATTTTTTTTCATCAAATAAATCAGTAATATGATGGGAAAGGAGAGGCACCCGGGGAGATACTGCTGCCAGAGAGTTATTTGGTACTGTGATGGCAAGATAGTACTACATTGGATCCCTCTCTTGCTGAAGCTCATCTTTTCTTTGCCTAATTTTCGAGTTAACACAACATCAATCTCTCCATTATTCTTTTAAAGGCCAAGACTGAATAACAATATTTTTTTTTCAAATTAGATTTGAAAAAAAATTTATCTCTAAAATCATTGATTAAAGATTTGGTGTTAATGTACTGTACATAAGATGAAGAGAATATAATTAGATGGAGAGAGTTGACTCCAGCGGCCGACCCTGCTATACAATGGGAATAATAAAGTTGAAAGAAACAGAGTTACTTGAATAGCTGAGCCAATCTATAGTCTACGCTTTGCAATGAAAGCACAACTGCTAAGAACCTTTTTCTTTTTCAATCATGGCTCAGCGATACCTTATTCGGAGGCAGCGGGTTCCCTGGTGTGTTGCAAGAAGTCTAAAACGATTAAAACATATTATTTACAAGAACAGTATCATGTCGACCTTTCAGGGGTCAGAAATTTAGTCTGAACACTAAGTCACTGAGATATTCTTTAAAGATACAAGACTTTTCACCCTCAACTTCATTACACCTTATTTGTTAGGCCTATGAATATTTCCATTCCTTAACTTGAATATCCAGCCTAGAATATCCATCGAACAGTCACAAATAATTTCCAAGATTTCACTATAACTGTTGTTTGTTCGTAACTATGACGGTCTAAGTTCAAACAATATTTAAATACCATGTTTGATACAATTCTTTGGACACTTCCATTTTACAGAATGTGAAGTGTGAAGTGGATGATGAATGGAGAAGTATTGATTTAAAAGCTCAAGATAGAGACAACTGGCTAAATGTAACCGGGGCTCTTTGCGTCAATAGGTGTAGGAGGAGATGAAGATGATATATATGATGAATTTTCATTAAAACTCTTAAATATGAAAATAATAAAACTGGTAATTTTCATTTATGAAAAGTAACCACTGAAAATAATTTTTTCCTACCGAAAAAAGTCACATAGACCTACAATGCAACGCCTAAAACATATCGATACAGAAGCTGTAATGTCATATAAGCCCAAGATGCAACGCTTAAAACATAGATGCAGAATCTCGAATGTCATATAGAACTACAATGCGATGCTTAAAACATATAGATGCAAATGCTGTAATGTCATATAGGCCTACAATACAACTGTTAAAACATAAAGCAGTTAAAAGGAAAACATGACGGTGTTTTTATGCTTTGACATCTCCGCACTTGAAGAATAGCCTAATCTCCAACCAAAGGAGGAGGCAAGAAAAGACACAGTCCTTTAGACCTATTCAATACGAGCTGGCGGTTAACTGACTTATGAAAACTCGCTTATTAAGCCATTTTCTAATCTTGCTTTCTAGTTTGGCCCTTTTCCTTATTTCTTCATCTGAGGCTTTGATCTACCTGATTTTATTCCTTTATTAGCGTATTTAAATTGTCTATGGATAACTGAAACACTTAGGATTTCCTCTGTTCCTTTCATGTAGCCGCTTCTCTCACTCCGAGCACCTCCCACAGAAGCAAATCATCTCCTCGATTTCAAGGACAAAAATGCTTATACAATTAGTTATCCTATATAGAAATAATTAAATCCTTTAGTAAATATATATTATTTTGATAAGTGTATAATTCACATTAGTTTTGGAATGAAATTTAAATTTTGAGGCTTTTATAATTTAAGAATCGCATAAAAATTTAAAATATCGATATATCATGAAATTATTTTGATGGTTTCTGCGCGAGGAAGTCATTTATTCCTTTCGAAACCTAACCTTTCTTTATTCTCATCATTAACTCTGTCTTTTAATTAATACATTCTATTATTATAACGATTACGATTCCTTCCGACTTTTTGCTAGCTCCCTCCCCGATCAACTAACACACACACTCTCTCTCTCTCTCTCTCTCTCTCTCTCTCTCTCTCTCTCTCTCTCTCTCTCTCTCTCTCTCTCCTGCTTAACCTTTTGGTAGGAATAGTTTACGCGCTTCTTCTGCCGCCGACTAAATCGCTTTTCATTCATTCTCACGATCTCCTACTTCCTTGGAACTCGCTGTTGTAACACTTTCTCTTTTACTCGATAGATTGTCTATTAACAAATTTCCTTTTCGTGGACCTACAGAGGAGTCTCCCCACCGGGGCCTTTTTCTCCGTCGCCATACCAGTCACCTTCCCCATTTTTACCCCTGTGATCTTGTTTAGTGGCAGCAAGAGGGACCTGTCCCTCATTCAGTTATACGGGTATTGACTTTGCAGATGGGACGCTTGGTATCTTACCATTACCCTCACCTGGGAACCACATTCCCGGCTGCTGAATGAGGATAAACAGATCACTCGAACCTACTTCTACTTTTGGGCCTTACCTCATTAGCTTCGGCTATCTAAATTTAACGTAGTTTAAACCATTTAATCTATAAAGTAATATATCATCTTATTGTTTAATAAAACCCCAATAGCATTAACATAAATAATCTAATTCTATTTTACATTCTCTTACGGCCTGCCAACGCAAGAGCCTGGATCTTACGTAAGGTGAGGCAATCTTAGCACACACACACACACACTGCAATTAATGATTTGTTTCCTCCACGATTCCTTTTATTTTTGGTGTTTAAAACGTCTTCAAACATTTTTCCTTTTCTTCCACAACATTGTGTATATTATCTTCGAGAAAACTTGGATGTCTATGTTAATTATGTTGATAGATTGCGAAACGATTGTATTATTATTATTATTATTATTATTATTATTATTATTATTATTATTAGCTAAGCTACAACCCTAGTTGGAAAAACAAGATGCTATAAGCCCAAAGGCTACAAAAGGGAAAAATAGCCAAGTGAGGAAAGGAAATAAATAAACGATATACGAAGTAATGATAAATTAAAATAGAATATTTTAAAAAGATTTATATAGATATTTCATAAATAAACTATAAGAAGATTTATGTCAGCCTGTTCAACATAATAACATTTGCAGCAAGTTTGAACTTTTGAAGTCCTACTGATTCCAAAACCCGATTAGGAAGATCCTTCCATAACATGGTCACAGCTGGAATAAAACTTCTAGAGTACTGTGTAGCATTGAGCCTCATGATGAAGAAGGCCTGACTATTAAAATTAACTGCCTGCCTAGTTTTACGAATGGGATGGAATTGCCCGGGAAGATCTGAATGTAAAGGATGGTCAGAGTTTTAAAAAAATCTTAAGCAACATGCATAATGAACTAATTGAACAGTGGTGCCAGAGATTAATATCAAGATCAGGTATAAGAAATCTAATAGCCCGTAAGTTCCGGTCCAAAAATTAAGATGAGAATCAGCAGCTGAAGACCAGACGGGAGAACAATACTCGAAATAAGGAAAAATGGAAAAATTAATGCTTCTTCAGAATAGATTGATCACCAAAAATCTTAAAAGACTGTAAATAAACCAATTTATTTTGTGCAATTAAAGTAGACGCAGACCTAATGAGTTTCTCACAAGTGAATTTGCTGTCGAGAATCACACCGAAAATTCTAAAACAGTCATAGAGAGTTGAAGAAACATGATATTACTTATTGTTGAGAGAATCAGTGAATTATGTTGATATAATTATGAGCGTTGAAAGAGACAAGTTAAATAAATAAGAGTAGGATTGTTGTTAAGAGAAACAAAGGAATTGCAAATACTCTTTCAAATGATAGCATTGTCTAAAACTGCATCTAATGTACCATGTCTCTCTCTCTCTCTCTCTCTCTCTCTCTCTCTCTCTCTCTCTCTCTCTCTCTCTCTCTCTCTCTTAATGTCCCAAAGGTCTGAAAACCACTGTTGTATTGGTGAAAATGTTTTCATAAAGTTTTCTTGCTTTAAATATCCATTGATTTAATACACAATTTTCCGGATATGTATATCTTACATATATATATGTATATATATATATATATATATATATATATATATATATATATATATATATATATATATATATATATATATATATATATATATATATATATATATATATATATATATGTATATATGAATATATATATTATATATATATATATATATATATATATATATATATATATATATATATATATATATATATATTATATATATATATATATATTATACATAATGAATTTGCAAAATAAATATGTGTATATATAAACATTTATATAGAATTATATATATATATATATATATAATATATATATATATATATATATATATATATATATATATATGTGTGTGTGTGTGTGTGTGTGTGTGTGTGTGTGTGTGTGTATGTATGTGGGAAGCCTAGGAAAGGAGCTTAGATTATTTTAGTATCAAAAGATGTTGGTTTTAGAATACGGAGACATGATATTTTAAACAAAAAACAATACAAAAAGCCGAATGTAATAAAATCAAATCTTATATAGCGATATGGGCATTAAAAAGAAGTTTTAGTCCTATTTGTATCTGAATGAGAAACAATATCCTCATCCATTGTATTAATGGTAAGAGGAAAAGCACGGGAGGACTCGTAGGAACCTCACCAGCCCTATCCAAGGAAAGTTGTAAAGGTACGTAATCCGTGCAAGAGAGATTCACATAATAGAGGGAGTCCTTCGAGGTAGGATTTTATACTTGAACTCGGATGACGTCCTTAACATATGGAGGTAATCCTCGATATTGGGACTATTATTAGGCCTAATCCTTTTGGAGTAGAGAGTTCGAATTATCGTTGCTGGAGTATAAAGGCTATCTCTGTCTTTACAACACCACACACAATATATATATATATATATATATATATATATATATATATATATATATATATATATATATATATATATATATATATATACATATATATATATATATATATATATATATATATCGATTGTGAAATTTCTGTCCTAGAGATGTATCTATACGATTAAGAGAGAGAGAGAGAGAGAGAGAGAGAGAGAGAGAGAGAGAGAGAGAGAGAGAGAGAGAGAGAGAGAGAGAGAGAGAGAGAATGGTTGGCGATTCAAGCACTTGAGGGAACACGTATGGAGGTGAGGGGTTTGTATCCTGGGCCTTGTGTTGATTAATATCAAATTCATAGAAGAATTGAAGAGGCTTTGCCCTAATTGTGCAGATGTAGCCAAGTTAAAATAGCCATGACAAATATATCGAAAGAGGATAATTTAAATGCAAGAAGTATGGCACATCATAGAGAAGTTCAAAGTTTACCTGATGCTAGAGGTATGGCACTTCAAAACAGAGGTCAAAGAGGCTCTAATGCTTGAAATATGGCACTTCAAAAATAGATGTCGACGACCTTCTAATGCTAGGGGTAAAGAGCTACTAAATAAAGGTCAGAGAAACTCTAATACTAGAGGTAAAAAACCTCAATATAGAGGTCAAAGAGCCTCTGATACTAGAGGTAAGGAACATCAATATAGAGGTCATAGAGCCTTCAATACTAGAAGTATGGCACCTCAGAATATAGGTCAAAGAACCTCTAATGCCAGATGTATGACACTTCACAAATAGATGTCAAAGACCCTCTAATGTGATAGGTAAAGAGCTACTAAATAGAAGTCGAACAACCTCTAATACCAGAGGTGAAAAACCTCAATATAAAGGTCAAAGTGCCTCTAATACTAGAGGTGAGGAACATCAATATAGAGGTCAAAATGCCTCTAATACTAGAGGTAAGGAATATCAACATAGAGGTCATGGGGCCTCTAATACTGAAAATATGGCACATCAAAATAGAGGTCAAAGAACCTCTAATGCCATATGTATGGCACTTCAAAAATTTGAGGAACCTTAATATAGAAGTCAAATAGCGTATAATACTCGAGGTAAAAAACCTCAATATAGGTGTCAAAGAGCCTCTAATAATACAAGTATGGCACCTTAAAATAAAGGTCAAAGAACCTCTAATACTAGAAGTATGGCACTTCATAAATAAAAGTCAAAGACCTTCTAATGACATGGCAAAATGTTCATAAAAGCTCTTTAAAAATGGCTTCCAGCTAAAATGTGTCAAAGACAGTCGCTTTTTAGTACACCTGACAATATTGCGCAACAGAATAACATTTAAAGAGAAAGCAGTATTATTATAAGCCCAACGCAACAATACATAGATAAAAACGATATGATTATAATGATTTCTTAGCCTTTTTCTGTTCTATCTTTTTCCCAAAAGTTTTCCTCCATTCAAGGTAACAAATGGTCACTTTTATTCTCGTTAATTAAGACAAATATCCATTATTTTTGCCTTTAATTGAAACCGATTAAAATAACTGAATTTAGTCTTTACTCGGAAGTGTTTATGATGAAAACACCCTAATGTTTACTGATGGATATTTCTTTCATACTGAGAATGCTTGCCTTATGGCATCTGGGTCTTGGTACATTCAGGTCTCGCTTGGAGAAGAGAAATGAGGAGGCTTGCATTGATCGTATGATATAAATATTGGAGTATTCTATGAACAAAGTTTGAGGATAAAAATAATTTATTTACGAAGGGAAGAATTTCATCGTGTTAAAGCTATATCCAAAATTATTTTCCATAGATTTTGGCAACATTTGGTTATAATAAAATATTTTCATCAGCACTCAGCTTGTTTCTTGATACATATTTCCTGCCTTTATAATGAAGTGCCCTTCTATGGATAGGCCTAAGCGCAAATCTATGGGTTTTGTCCACGAATTTCACTTACTTTGGCTTTGCTTCTGTCAGATCAGTTCTCATTTAAGGGCTGCCAACACAAGAACATATTTTTTACATAAGGTAGGGTAATCTAAAACGAACGAATAGCCGATCAATATTCTTTTTCAATCATAGCATAAACTTTATTCAAGGTTCTTAATTAACTTAACATATCAGTCATGTATGGTTCGTTATTACTTGTGAAAGAACGTAGGTGTAATGTACATATGAAAAGAAATCTTTAGAAACATAAGTTACCACTACAAACATATATAAGATAAGTATTAAACTAACTTGTATTATTTTCTAAATTTGTCTCTCTTCAGCTTCTAAAGAATCCCAATTCTCTGTTGTATGATCTGCCTCTGGATAACTCAGATAATATCATCATCTTTATTCCTATCAATTTCTTTAAAACCTGAAATGTTCAAACTTGTCTTCTTCTTTTGTTGCTGATAAACTTATTAATGATTGGATATATCCTTATTTACAGATCCCAGAATGACCATGAAAGGATTAAATCTGGTGCAATCTCTGTGCAGTGGAAGAACTAAAAAAGCAACAATTGTATATGAGTTTAACATAGAGAAAATACGTTCAGCGTTTGCGTTTGATATGGCGATGGTGAACAAGGATCGACCGAACTTAAAAGGAATAGCAAATGTCTTTCTCTGATAAACCCGAGCCTAAATAACTAGATATTTCCAGAAAGAAATCTATCAGTATTGTCACTTTGAAGGGAATGCCATTCAGTATCCAAGTCTTGTTCTTCATAATCAAAGATTATACTTGGAAATTTCAAGTATAATACCTCAGTTCTAACACATTTATAGGTCAAGAATGGATCACATCCATCAGAATTTGATAATTGAACGGGAGACGTTTCTTTGATTTTACTCAAAAGTGGTTTTCTAATCTGTTTCTCTCTCGCATTAGCTCAAGATATAAACAAAAGTTCTTTCTATTAAAAAGATATTTTCCTACCTAATGCTGTCAGCACGAACAAAAAAGAAACTGTTCTTAAAATATTTCATTTAAATTACTCATTACTTCTCATATAGTTTATCTATTTCCTTATTTCCTTTTCCTCACAGAGCTATTTTTCCTTGTTTGACACCTTGAGCTTATAACATCATCCTGCTTTTCAAGGCGGGGTTTTAGCTTAGATGATAATAATAATAATAATAATAATAATAATAATAATAATAACAACCAATTCAAAATATCACGGTAGTTTACAGAAGGAACATTTATAAGGATTAAAAACCTTCACATTTAAAAATTAGAATATAGAGTTGTGTTTCCAAAAACACAATTCAAAACATCACTTGTATCCATAATCTATATCTGATGCTACTCTTAGTCCAAAGGCATTGGAAGAAATCGTTGGCTCAATATTATACTTTTAAAAGGAATTGAAAACAGGGAAGCAAAACACCCTAGACCTATAAAGTCCTTTTGGCTAAAGGTGAACTTTCAATAAGTGTTTAATTATACAAACGAACGCACAGACAAAACTATTCAGATGGAAACGCTAATTTTGAATGGAATTAAACCTTAAGATATTAGGACTTCACTAATATCAAAAAAAAAAAAAAAAACACGGAATTCATATGAAACTGAAGTCCTGCCAATCCCTTCTTCTCTATGCATATACAAGAGCTCTTTTAATATGTAGGCCTACATATTGTCACCAGCTGTAACATACCCTCTTCGAAGCTTTAGACCGATAGACGAGTGCTAGCTATTATTCCCTCGATGACTTTGGATAGGGATGATGACAGTAAGGAAAAAGGAAAGGATAAAGATGATGAAAAGGGAAAGTCTGGACAACCTGTGATACCCGGAAAGACAAGTCGAATGTAATCCTCTTAAGCCTTTTATCCCACAATCAAATATTTTGTTTGCGATATTATTTTCCTTTATTCTTTGGACCCTTTGACTATTTCTCCCTTCTGGCTTCCTTTCTTCAATTTTGCGTTCCAAACTCTTCACTTTGACGTAGAAAGTAAAGAAATAAGAGCTTCTTTGGTTTACGATAATCGTACTATGTTTTCAGTTGAAGTTGTTGAATGGAAAATACCAACGATGTTTACAGCAGGAAGACTAATATTAAGAAACTTCTCCCGTTACAAAATACAATATTAATTAATTTCTGTTTCCAAGAAATTCTATACAAAACGTCATCATTTGTATCCATAACCAATATTTGGTGTTACAATTATTCCAAAAGGACTAAGAAAAACAGTTTGTTTGGGTGGTGTCACGTAGGCCTACACTTTTTAGTGAAGTTTATGATCTGAAGCTCCATATCACTTATTTCTCTTTTTCATAATCGCATTCAGTTTAGATAACGGAATACATTTCCTCTTTAGAATTCTTAACATCGAAAACATCATAATGTTTTGGTACGTGTATTTCTTTGGGAATAGGATTTTTGGCCTGATGACACCCCAGTTTTCTTGATTAACACTACTGAATTATTTGATACAAAAACATCCTTTGAAATTCCTACGTAGCTGTGATGATAGTTAATATTATGAGCATCTAAATTCATAATCATTAACTTATACCAAATACTATGAATCTATGAATAAATGAATAAACTTTGCATAAAATACTAAACTTTGCTGATATGGAAAATAATTTCTGAGGAGTAATGGCAATGGTGTCTATCATCCCGGGTAATCTCAAGTAAAGAAACTCTTGTTTCTTATCCTTTTCATGCTCTTTTACTTCATTATTATCATAACGTTTGTCAGTTTTTTTATGGCCCTTCTTTTGGCACTCATTCAGACTTGCTAAAAAAAGCAATTATTGAACAAAACAGTGTTTGAAAGTACTGCTAATGTGAGGGAGGAAGTAAAAAGGAAATAACCTTTCTTGTGGGCAAGAGCTCTCGTCATGTCAAATAAGGAGTGGCTATCTTAATCAATCACTTAGGCTAATGAGAGAAAAGAACAGATTAGAAAACCCTTTTGATATCTTTTGATCTATTTAGGTAGAATTGACCGTACAAATTCGTATGAACTTCCAACACATAAGAATTATCACAATAAAAGGGAATATCGCCTTTATGCTTGCGCAAATAGGGATGATATTTGTTTGTTATCATATGAATCTTGTGTCAACGAAGACCAGTCTATCAGCCAATAGTTAGATTAGCCTCATTGTCGTGTACTGTACGGATCCACCCAGACAATGGTATTTGAATTAACCAAATTTTGGACCCTTGCTAAAACATCACTGTCATTTAATTATCCCTTTTCGCCTTTCCTAAAAAAGACGAGTTTTGGGAATAGGTTCAACACGGATTCTTCAAATGGGCTTTTATTAACTGAAGGAAATGGAGGTGATATCAAATATCTTGACTGGGGAGCCTAGTAATTTCATGATGGGCTACACTACATAAATTTCGTATAAAGAAAAGTAAGAAAGAAGAAGGATGATCAGTTATATTTCTTTATCGTCAGTCTAATTATTAGATGAGATTCCCGTAAAGTCAGCCTACTATGACCATGATTATACTGGTACCCCGTCAAAGAACAACTGACCAGGTCTTTAATCAGCAAACATTTTGTCCTTCTTGGAATTCAATTATCAAAGCATTTCAACTTTAACTTGATATTTTGTAGGTCCAAGCACTTTTGGACTGACACTCGATTCTGGTACTATCATGATAGTGTTCACTAGTCAAGCGTTCCTTATTTCATCGGAATGACCGAAAAGAGGACAGTAGTTACAATGATCATTTCACGTCCTTGGGCCGCTAAATAAAGGCTATTTGTTTACTCTGATTATCTCGTATTAATCATAATCATAATAATCATAACCATAATCACAACCATAATAATCAGGATCACAATCATAATAATCATAATCACAATCATTATAATCATAATCATAATAATCATCATAATCAAATGCATAATAATCATGATAATCATAATCATCATCATCATAATCATCATCATTATAATAATAATAATAATAATAATAATAATGATAATAATAATAATAATAATATTAATATGTTTTCTGGTAAAATATTATAATCTTCTCAACATCCAAATATATCCACATAGTCAAGAGATTTGAACATCATTTTGAAGGAGTTAACAATTATGTTCGAACCCAAACTTCAGTAATGTGTAACTATACAAAACAAAAGTATGTCATCTATTGCATAGTCGCAAATGTAGTGTATATATATATATATATATATATATATATATATATATATATATATATATATATATATATATATATATATATATATATATATACATATATATAAATATATACATATAAATATATATGCATTTATATATATATATATATATATATATATATATATATACACATACAAACATATATTTATATATATATTTATATATATATATATATATATATATATATATATATATATATATATTTATATACATTTATATATATATATAGATATATTTATATACATTTATATATGTACATATATACATATATAGATATACACATGTATATATACAAATATAAATATATACACAAACATATACACATATATAAGTATATACACATATACACGCATACATATATATAAACACAAATATACATATATATGAATATATATAAATATACATATACATATATATATATATATATATATATATATATACATAAATATACATACACAAATATATATACATATACATATATACATACACACATATATAAATGTATATATGAATATTCATATACAAATATACATATATACATATACAGTATATATACATATATACGTATATACACACATACATATATATACATATACACATATACATACTTATATTATATATATGTATAAATATATACACATATGTACATATACATACATATACACATATATCCGTATATATAAATACATATATATATATATATATATATATATATATATATATATATATATATATATATATATACACACACACACATATATATATATATATACATATATATATATATATATATATATATATATATATATATATATATATATATATATATATATATATATATATATATATACAAATACGTATATGTATATATATATATATATATATATATATATATATATATATATATATATATATATATATATATATATATATATATACATATACATATACATATATAAATAAATATATTACATACACACATATATGTATATAAATCTTTTTATTCCTTCATTCATTCCATCAGTGCTAATTGGAAATAACTCTGGCTGTTCCTCTCCTTCGCCTAAGCTCTACCAATGTCTTCAATCTCTGCCAGACGTACGAGATTTCAGAATATAAATGAAAAAATCGCTATATATATATGAAAAATAAACAAGCAAAGACGATTCTGTCAAACCCAGTCATGCAGACAACGCAGTAAAGATGACGTCAGCATTTAAAGACTTTATCTTCATTATTTGTAAAAATAATTGCCTGAAGCTTGGGGAGAGGGTGTACGATATGTTCTTGCATACATAGCAACAATAATACGATTTTCGATTTCTGAAAGTTGTTATGTCTAAACACCATAGCGGACGGTCCCCTTAAAGCAATATGGGTGTTCAAAACAGGTGATGGATTAGCCTAAATCATGGATCTAAGCAGATCAACTGACTCACATTGCAGAAAAGGAGCCGCTAAGTTTAGCTCCAGAAAAAGAGATCCAATCAGAGTGAAGATTAAATCCTTCGACCCTCCAGGTTTTAAAAGCAACTGATGGAAGACCGTTCTATGCCTCAATATGTCACATCTCCCGAGAGTGAATGACTTTTGTTCTTAAATTATTTGAAAGCTCTCATAATACTTTAATTTTGGTTAAATAATTATGTAATTCAAAATCAAAAGTAATAATTGTTTACAAATATCAACATTACAAATGAAATTAATACAATACATCATTTAAATTAACATAATAATTTCTCATTTCTTATCTGCAAAATATGAATTCAAGGATACCCTGCAATTTCCCTCTAGTCATATTTACAGGCTGCCAACGCTAGAACCCGTTTCTTGCATAAGGCAAGGTAAGCTTATACATACATTCTAGTCATATTATTCCCTCGGTGGACTCTTCTCTGTACTCATTTACGGCCATCATCTTTTCAATACACACAAGGATGAGATTCTACCCGATTGTGACGTCATGATATCAATAGAATGTGTGAGAGGGAATGTTTATCTAAATCTACAAACTGGCGCAAAGCGGGACTTTTCAACGCTATTCCCAATCTAGATTTGGCAGGAGGTTTGGTCTTGAGTATTTACAAAAAAAAAAAAAGTCTTAAAGCAATAAAAAAGAGAAAAAAGTAAAGAAATGGTAATGAAGAAGAAAATATCTAGATAGCAAAAAAGTAGAACAAGCAACAAGTAGACAGTTTTGGTCCAGTGCAGGAAAAAGGTTTCATACATGACATTATTCATTTTGAGCTGTGTTCTAGCTTAAATTCCTTCAGTTATCCTCATGAAGGAACACAAGTTAAAAGATAAACTAAACCATTACAGATAGTTGCCTTTTATGTGGGTCTTTGGTAGAGGGGGGGGGGGGGGGTAGACGGAATCTGAATGCTGTGGAAGGTAATACCATAAGCAAAATGTCTTTATAGACCCAAAAAACAGAGACAAAGTCATGAAAAAATTAAAAATGTCTTTGCCCTAATTGTGTTGATGAAGCGAAGTCACGACAAATATGCCGAAAAATGATAATTTAAATGCAAGAAATATGAAAATGCTCTAATGCTGAAGGTAAGTAACCTCAATATTGACGTCAATGACCTTTTAATACTAAACATATGGCCCCCCAAAATAGAGGTCAAAGAACTTCTAAGTTAAAAGTATGGAACTTCAACATTAGATGTCAGAGACGCTATAATGCTAAGAGTAAAAACCTACTAAAAAGATGCCAAAGAGCCTCTAATACTGGAGGTAAGGAATTTCAATATAGAGGTCAGAAGTATGGCACCTGCAACCAGAGGTCGAAGCAAAGCCTCCAATACTTAAAGTATGGCACCTCTAATTGGATGTCAAGGAACCTCTAATGCTGGAAGTAGAGTACTTCCAAAATAGATGTCATAGACCCTCTAATGCTAGAAATAAGGAGTTTCCATATAGAAGTCAAGGAGCCTCTAATACTAGAGGCATGGCACCTCAAAATAGAGGTCAAAGAACCTCTAATGCTAAAAGCGTGGTACTTCGAAAATAGATGTCAAAGACCCCCTAATGCTAAAGGTAAAGAGCTAATAAATAAAGGTCAAAACGCCTTTATTACTAAGGGTAAGTAACTTCAATATAGAGGTCAAAGAGCCTTTAATACTAGAAGTATGGCATCTCAAAATAGATGTCAAAGAACCTCTAATGCTAGACGTATGTCACTTCAAAAATAGATATAAGAGGCCCTCTAATGCTAGTGGAAATGAGCTGCTAAATAGAGGTTAAAGAACCTCTAATACTAGACGAAAGGAACCTCAATATAGAGGTCAAAGAACCTCTAATGCTAGAAGTATAGCACCCCAAAATAGAGGCTAAATACTCTCTAATGGTAGAAGTAAGACCCCATTAAATAGACGTTAAAGTGCCACTAATGCTAGAAGTATGGCACCTCAAAATAGAGGTTAAAGCCTCTGATGTTGGAGGTAATGTTCATTAAAATAAAAGTTAAAGAATTTCTGAGGCTAGATATTAAGCATTTGAAGATAAGTGTGTGTGTGTTTGTGACAGTCATATACTTACACAAACACACACACAACCACACACAAACATATGTATATATATATATATATATATATATATATATATATATATATATATATATATATATATATATATATATATATATATATCACTAACAATTGTGATTTTCATCAATGTAACATTTACCACAATGGCAGTTAAGGCCAAATTTACCTATGGGAATGTATATCCACTGGAAATTCATTTATAATTAATGCTTCTGGATGGGCAAAGATTCGAGCTTATGCCTTTAGCTGGAAATACGCTTCTAGTAACAACATTACCAACAATCGAGTGATAACGTTGTTCCTGCAGGCATTGTTTTGGCCCATGGCATAGGTTCCAATCCTTGTCCAGCCAGAAGCATTTATTATGAATGAATTTCCAGTGGATAGGCATTTCCAAAAGTAGAATTAGGTAATCAATGCCATTGTGGTTTATATATATATATATATATATATATATATATATATATATATATAAATATATATATATATATGTATATATATATATATATATATATATATATATATATATATATATATATATATATATATATATATATATATATACATATATATATATATATATATATATATATATATATATATATATATATATATATACAATGTTTTGATAATTAGCTTATTATTGCTTGTCCACCGAACAACGTTAAAAACATTCAATAGTAGACACATAAGTAAATAGTCTCATCAAAATCTTCGCTAGTACAGTGGTAACGTGTTTGCCAAACATTCGCCTGGCAACAGATCGATCCCCGCCAAGGACCGTGAGTTTAAGCTGTTTACTGGAGAGTCCACTGTTGTGGAAAGGGCACCACGGAGGGAGGTGGGGGTTGTCTGGCTTTCGTTCTGGTGAGTATCTATTCTGATGAAACTGGAACTAAAACCAGACACCTTTATATATTCTTTATAATATTTTCTGGAATTGAGAAATAATGAGAGTATGTTATAGACATCTTTGATGAAATATCGATAAGGTATTAACTTCAATATTCATTCAAAGGAGATAACGAAAATATACTTATTCAAGCAAATTTAAGTGTTTAGAACAAAAGTGAGAAAGCTTTCCTTCATAGAGCACAGAGTACAGTATGCTTTATCCCTCAACATCTCATCATTTCCTACGGATACTGTACAGCTTCCGTTCAGGACAAAAAACACGATAAATTCCTACATTAACAACTATTCAATATATGATATACTGTTATTTATTAATTATAATATGAACTACTTCTCGCTGTAAACCTCTCGATCACTCCCTTCAACCCTTGCTGGTTGACAACTATCCTGGCCTTTTACTGGTCGTCCAATTCGAATGTTGCTATCCTTACCCTTTCCGTTATCTTTCTATTCAAAGTCCCTCCAAGAATGCGAACAAACAAAAGTGTAAGGCTTCTTCATTGTATCTTCCTTCGACTTCTAAAATTTTATTCGCGATTTCTCTGGCGGAACCGGAAACAGTAAGAAGGTTCGTTATAGAGGCTGACATAATGTAGGGGCTCCTGCAATAAAAGAGCGATATTCCGTATACAGAGAAAAGGTCTCAATACAGTGATGGCATTGGCGTGACTTTAGCTTCATCTGAATTCCGTGGCTTAATTAACGACATAAATAACCTTGGACATAATAATATTCACAAGTTGAAATACTATACTCCGAGTTTTTTTTTTTATTTGTTAATTGACAATTTCAGTTAGAATTTTGGATCTGAAGGGGGAAATCTCCGTTGTAGAAAGTGAAGTAAAGGAGATGTTGAAAGCAAGATTGAAAATAGGAAGCGGAAGTGGAGATAGAGTTGAAAGCTGAAAAGAATACAGTGGTCCACTTGAGGTGCACTGACCTTTCAACACTACTCTAAAAAATTCCATCTCATAATATTAAGGAGCGGAAATGGAAAGAACTTTTGTTAGTACCAAACTCGAGTTATGGGTGCTTTCGAGAAAAGGGTCTTCTGTCAAAGAGAAATTCACTCAATTTTTTCTTTATTGTCATCATTATTGAAGGTGAATCTAGTGAGGCGTTAGAGAAGTCGTAAGTCTTCAAATATCATGTTCAGGTATCTAATGCCATCATCAGTTACTGCAAAGATCTCAAAAAAGTGATTGGATTATTTTGGAAACTGATGAATTATGTAGGTATAAATTATTTATGTTTTTTATGCAGAAACTTATCATATAACCATTTTTTCTAAGGCTATCATTTCAAATATATAGATCACTGTAACGAAAATAGTTATCAATTTTCAGTTCCCTAATGGTTGCAATAAACACTATCCAACTAATTTACCAAAATTACTCATGGTTGCCCGGTAAATTTAATTAAGTCTGTTCATGAGCATAGCAAGTACAAAGTTAATTTCAATGGAGTCTTTTCAAATGAATTTCCAGTGAACAGCAGAGTACTTCAAGGGAAGATGCTGTCACCTAGAGTATGTTGTTTATCCTCTTCATGGATTTTGTAACGAGTAGAACAGTCAGAGATGGCGGAGAAGGATTGGACTGTATTGGCAATAGGAATTTAGCATAGAGAATACTGAAGATATTGTCTTTGTTAGCAGAACACCACAAGATTTGCAATGCTTGCTTACCAAAATGCATGAAATATATCACAAGGTTGGGTGGAAGATAAATAGAAGACAGAGATGATGAGAACGGAGTATGCAATAGATGATGAAATATCATTTGAAGGCGAAAGAATTAATGAGGTAGAATCATTTAAGTATTTAGGAACTAGGATCTCCAATAAAGGGTCTTTAGAA
>NC_090727.1:107565805-107570805 GCF_036898095.1 Palaemon carinicauda | reverse complement strand
GCCCGGGGAGGCCTCACCCACTCTCGCCAGCCCGGGCTTGCCTCCCCCTCGCTCCCGCCAACCTGGGGTGCCTCCCCCCTCTCGCCATTTTTGTTTCCCTATTTATTTCTTTATCATTTGTGGTCCTTTCTTTCATTCTTTAATCATTTATTTATCAAACATTCTCATTATTTTAAAAAAGAATGGCCTTCCCCTCCGGTGCTCGTCTTAGACCGTCAATATTATTTCCTAGATTCTCACTATCTTTCCAGAAAAGAAATCTCTCCCGAGCGGCAGCATGATACACCATCCCTGGACCATTCCAACCTGGAACTATTTGATATTTGAGTGAAGCCAAGACAAGGTATTCATTAGCTGGTTTCAAACATAGGTCATTTGGAGTACTATATTCCATTTCCTATACTCTTCGATATTACAATCTCCATAGAAAAACTTTGCATTGTGAAGCATGATTCCATGAATGAGTAGTCTCACTCAAGATTTTCTTTTATACAATTTATGTCTCATTCTTTTATCACTATTCCAGTTAATGAAAATATCTTGTTTTATTTAGAAAAAATAAAAAAAAAAAAACGTGAAAATCTTTCTACAGAGCACTTCAGGTATATGGAGGACTACAAAATATAATGATCTAATTATATCGAGTCAGAAAAACCCAGAAATGAAATGACGTGTCTGAGGCCTTTGTCTTACAGTATACTAGAAACAGATATATTATAGTCCATTTCTTTTAGCGATGCAAATTTGCACCGACTCGCAGGGGTGCCCTTTTATCTCGGAAAATTTTCCTGATCGCTGATTGGTTAGAATTATCTCCTCCAACCAATCAGCGATCAGGAAACTTTTCCGAGCTATAAGGGCACCGCTGCAAATCGGTGCAAATCTGCATCGCTAAAAGAAATTGACTATAGTTGTTATGTTTGCAGTGTATTGAGATCTAAATTCAGGAGAGTAGCACCATCTGCATATGCAAAAAGTTTGCTTTTTAGGCCAACCACATTAAAAAGAATAAGATAATATGGCAGTGACGGAAATTGGGCCGTAATCAGCAGGCTAGAGATACCTCAAACATATTCCCCAATTCTACAACAGGCATAATATATATATATGTATATATATATATATATATATATATATATATATATATATATATATATATATATATATGTGTGTGTGTGTGTGTGCATGTATGTATTACCAATTTTCTCTCCTAGACCAGGGTTCGGTTCCCTGGCCGACCAGAAGCTATAATCTACGAGTTGATTCCCCCTTGGTTCTCTGATCCCGCGGTATAGAGAGAATACGGTATTGAGGGTGTGTAATACATACTTATATGAATATGAAAAACACGTCTAAATGTGCAAAATTTATCATTATACACACACACATACATACACACACACACACACACATATATATATATATATATATATATATATATATATATATATATATATATATATATATATATATATATATATATATGTGTGTGTGTGTGTGTGTGTGTCTGTCTATGTGCGTGTGTACATATCACAAAAGCTAACACGTGATGAGCATAAAATAATTAAGTATTATAGCCCCGAAAGGAAAAAGGAAAACACAAACTCGGTTCTCCTTCCGTGACTATAATATATATATATATATATATATATATATATATATATATATATATATATATATATATATATATATACAATATATATATATACATATATATAAATACACGTGTGTATATATATATATATATATATATATATATATATATATATACATATATACTGTATATTTACATTTATATATATATATATATATATATATATATATATATATATATATATATATATATATATGTGTGTGTGTGTGTGTGTGTGTGTGTGTGTGTGTGTGAGTATGTGTGTGTATATGATATATTTTCAATATTAATGAGATTACTATTGCTTGTCCAGGCAACAACGTTTACAAATATTCAATAGTAGCCTAAATGATCTCACCAAAATTTTGATAGTGTTTCTTGATATGAATATATTTTATATAATATTTTCCGGAGTTGATAAATAATCAGAGTATCTTATAGACATCTCTGATAAAATATCGATAAGGTATTGATTTCAATATTTATTCAAAGGAGATAATGAAAATATACTAATTCGAGCAAATTTAAGTGTTTAGGACAATAGTGAAGTATTATCATAGGTCTTGTTCATATACAAGCGAGAAAGCATTTTTTCAATCAACTTGAAGCACAAAGTACAGTATGCTTTATCCCTCAACATCTCGTCGCTTGCTACGTATTTGGTACAGTTTCCGTTCAGTAAAAATCACGATTAATTACAACATCTACGACTATGTAATTAATGATATACTGTTGTTATGTATCAATTATAAATATGAACTACATCTCGCTTTAAACCTCTCGATCACTCCTTTCACCTCTTGCTTGTTATCAACTATCCTGGCTTTTTATTGGTCGTCCAATTCGAATGTTGCTATCCTTACCCTTTCCATCATCTCTCTATTCAAAGTCCCTCAAAGAATGTGCGAGCAAGCAAAAGTCGTAAGTTTCTTCATTGTATCTTCCTTAAATTTCCCTAAATGCTATTTGTGATTTCTCTGGCGGAACCGGAAGCAGTTAGAAGGCGCTTCATAGAGGATTTGTTATGGAGGCTTACATTATGTAGGCCTACATTATCAGAGCAATATTCCATATATACTGTAGAGAAAAGGTCTACATATAATGATGTGATTGGCGTGACTTTAGCTTCATCAGGATACTATGACTTAATTAAAGATATAAATAAGCGAGGACCTAATAATAATCACAATCTGAGTTACTTTACTTGATTTTTTTTTCTTTTTCTTTATAGTTTACTTGATTAAAAATATGGATTAGAGGGGGGAAATCTCTATTGTAGAAAGTTAAATAAAAGTGAAGATGTTGGAAAGCAAGATTAAAGAAAAGAAGTGGGAGTGGAGAAATAGTTTACAGCTGAAGAGAATACAGAAAAGACCTTGAATGAACGACTACAGTGTTTCACTGGAGGTGCACTGACTTCTCAACACTCCTATTAGGTCAAAGAATATTGTTAGCTTGAAAAACTCCATCTCTTAATATTAATGAGTAAAAGGTCATCTGGCGAAGATTGATTCCCTCCTTTTTTTATTATTGTTATCATTATTGAAGGTAAATCTAGTGAGGCGTCAGAGAAATCGTAAGTCTTCCAATGTGATGTTCAGGTATCTACAGCCATCGTCAGTTACTGCAAGATCTACTTAAAAAAGTCATTGGATTATCTAACAAACTGATAAATTAAGTTTGTATATATTATTTATATTTATATTTATATTTTATATCTTTATATTTTTTTTTCAGAAAATTATCTAATATATCATATAGATCACTGGACCAGAAGTAGTTATCAGTCTTATGTTCTCTTCCCTGATGGTTGTAATAAACACTATCTGCCTGATTTACAAAAAGGACTCATGGCTGCCAGGTAGTAGCAAGAGTCCGTGCTGGCATAAGGCCAAGAAGGCATAAGACTAATAGAATAGCCAAGTAATAATCTCAGAGTTCCTATTATTATTCTGGAAATGATACAAAAATTGAAAAAAAAAAAAATTATTCTCTATGCAAAGTGATTATAAAAGCTCTCTATAAATGGCTTCTAATTGAAATGCGTCGAAGAGAGTCGCTTTTTGTTTCTGGTGACAACATTTTTGTTCTTGCTGACAACATTATGTAACAAAATAGCTTTTAGAGAAAAAAAATTTATTATCATAAGCCTTGAGCGACAGTCAATAGATATAAATGATTTAATGATGACGATGTCTTTTCCTGTTTCCGTTGTCTTTTTCCCAAAAGTTATTATCCATTCAGAGTAACAAATTATTACTTTTATTTTCGTTAATCAATATTAATTTTCAATCATAGTATAAACTTTATCTATTCATTTTTGATGATATAAAGTATAAACTATAAAGATTTTAACAAAACAAGAGGAAGTGAAACAAGATAAAAAAGTCTATGGTCCTTTATAGCTTGAGAACAAAAATGTAGGTGTACTGCACATTTGAAAAGAAATCTTTAGAAACATAAGTTACAACTACACACACATATAGAAGATAAGTATTAAAGTGGCTTTTATTATATTCTAAATTCATCTCTCTTCTGCTTCTCAATAACCCCAATTCTTTTTTGTATCATCTGCCTCTGTATATCTTTAATAATCTATCATTTTTATTCCTATCAATTTCTTTAAAACATGAAATGTTCAAACTTTTCTTCATAATTTGTTGCTGATAAACCTATTAATAACTGGATATATCCTTATTTACAGATGCCAGCATGTCTGTGGAAGGATGCAATCTGGTGCAATCTCTATGCAGTGGAGGAACCAGAAAAAAAGCAATAGTATATTAGTTTACCATAGAGAACATACGATCACCGTCTGCGTTTGATATGGGAATGGTGAAAAGGCTCAAGCAAACTTTAAAAGAATAGCGAATGTCTTTCTCTGATAACTATTAAGAATACAATAATACGTGAAGGTAACACAACACTTCAGCCAGTCTGACGAGAACTGATAACAACTCTTTTATATGATCTCAATATTGATAACAGCTATGGATAATCATTTTATTCTGACAGTTTAAAATCTTGATATTTCGTAAATAGTAATTAATAATGTTTTTCTTTCAATTCATAAATATAGTAAAGTCTCTGGATGGTGAACGCCTGACTACAGTTCGAGTCCCGCTCAAACTCGTTGGTTACTTTGGTCACTGCAAACTCACCATGCTTGTGAGCTAAGGATGAGCGACTTGGAGGAACCTATATGTTTATCTGCTGATTCATCAGTAGCCATTGGTCTTAGCTTGGGTGGAGAGGGAGCTTGTTCGCAGATATATATATATATATATATATATATATATATATATTATATATATATATATATATATATACACACAAACACATATATATATCAATATATATATGTATA
>NC_090727.1:107558305-107560805 GCF_036898095.1 Palaemon carinicauda | reverse complement strand
AGAAAAAGAGTTTCCATATTAATTTTATGCGACCTATCAAAGGCATTTGATAGTGTCAACCATGATGAATTGTGTAAATCTCTTAAGGAACATTACATTGATACGTTCTGGTTTCAGGATTACTGGAAGGATAGAAGTCAGGTAGTTAGAATAGGAGACGTAAATTCTTGCATTGAAAAGGTTGAATTTGGTGACCCCACAGGGATCTGTCCTAGGTACAATTCTATTTTTAGTCTACGTTAATGACATGATTAAATACATAAAAGACTGTCTGCTAATTCAATATGCTGATGACACCCAAGTTCTTTTGGCTGATAAAATAGAAAATCTAGATGCCTTGATTAAAAGGGCTTAACTAATATTGCTCAAAATTAAAAAATATTTTCTAAGAAAAGGGCTATTACTGAATGCCACAAAAACACAGCGCATGTTTGTGGGTAGCTCACAGTATATTAGCAAAATTCCAGACGACATTGTAATAGAATGTGATGGTGATGAAGTAAAGATAAGTCAACAATCGACAAATCTAGGATTACACATGGACAGGTATATGACATTCAGTACTCACATTGACGAGCTGAGTAGAAAAGTTAGTGGCATTCTAATGTTAAGTAGACTAAAGATTTCTTTGATGATACTACTCGAACTTCGATTGTGGAAAGTCAGGTCTTTAGCGTAATTAACTACTGTATTAAGATATGGGGGATAACTAATGATATGCACATGGAAAAAGCTAAAAATCATCCAAAACTTTGCAGGCAGAGTAGCCGTTATTGGGGTGAAAAAACACGATCGCATCACCCCAACCCTCCAGCAATTAAAGCGGATAAAATTAAAAGAAAAGTGTATGTACGATGTTTGTGTTTCTGTTTTTAAAAGTCTGAGAAAAGAATATCCCAACTGGCTTTACACATTTCCTACAGTTGGTAATTGTAGGACTGCATTAACCAGACAGAATGAAAATCTATTTGTAAACAGCTATCGAACGGATTTGGGTTCACGCTCAATGGCAATAAGGGGCCCAGCTTGCTGGAACAAACTACCTCTGGAAATAGGAAAATGTATAAATGTTAGTTCTGATTTATTCAAAAGGAAACTTAGGGAATATTTTTTAAATTTTACTTGAATGTATATATATCCTAGATTTTTGCAATCCAATTATTGTGGATTTTATGTAAATAATTTATATTGTTATGTAGCGGAATAACCATTTTATAATGGAATAAAGGTTTTTGACTTTGACTTTGACTCTCTCTCTCTCTCTCTCTCTCTCTCTCTCTCTCTCTCTCTCTCTCTCTCTCTCTCTCTATGGATTGAAGGCTTCTCGCCTGTTTACATCTTGTGGCTGGAATGCCGAGAGGATGCACCTTCTTCGTAAATTGAGCTCTTTCGATATATCTTTTGCTGATTGGTTCTCATGAGCAGATAACTCTGCCTATAATCTGGAAGCGTGGGTAACTCCGCCCCTTTCTTTATAGAGAACCAATCACCGCAGGGAGGAGGTGAAGTCGACAATACTAGGGTGAAATAACTCGATACCTTATAAACGTTTATGAAAATTACTTATACGCTATATCTACGGGCCAACCAAGGGAAAGGCCCGTGCCAACAACAAGAGTTGGCTATAATACCCCAACAACAACAACAACAACTTATACGCAATCACATATAAGTTTAGTAGGAATTTAATTTGTCAATCTATTAATGGCAATTCTGTCTCCTCCCAGTGCTGATTGGTTCTCTGGAAAAAAGGGCGGAGTTATCTACGTTAACTAATTGAGAATTACTATCACAAACGTAAACATATAGCAAGAGAGGATTTCGTAGGATCTCATTCCTACCTTTCTTCTCCCGACATCCCGATGCCTGATAATGGCTCGATTCCTTAAGAGGAATCCTTTTCAGTAGGGAATATTTCATAAAATCTGAATGAAATTAGAACTTCCTAATTCTTGTCAATATATACCATATGAATGTTTATGATGGCCCTACGCATATTAGCAGTAACAACCTCATGATTTTCCCGACATTCATGTTTGCCTTAAAGAAATATATGAACGTCAGATAAAATGTATGGATAAACCACAATAATTCATTAAGTATCGATTTACCTTAATATCACTTCCGTTAACGTGATCTGGATCTTAACTCCAATAATTCCATTACAGCTGCGGATTTTTAGGAAATTAAATTAATTCACAGTAATTTTTTTCTTTACAAATGATTGAGGAAGGTGAGAGAAGTAAAGGCGAACACGTTTTCCGAAGGGTAATGCATACAACCATAGAGAGAGAGAGAGAGAGAGAGAGAGAGAGAGAGAGAGAGAGAGAGAGAGAGAGAGACCAAAAATTGTATAGCAGTATCACGAGAAAGAGGTTTTTATCCCTTTTAAATAATTTAATATTTCCTATTTTACAATAACTTTCTTAGTTCACCGAAAAACAGAATTACTTAGCTTTATTTGGTCATTGGATAAAAATGCTTCTGGTTACATGTTTAC
>NC_090727.1:107550805-107553305 GCF_036898095.1 Palaemon carinicauda | reverse complement strand
TTTCGAGCCTCAGTAGTGTCATCTATATCATTTTTGGAGAAGTAAAATTGTGTATCATCTGCAAATAGTTTGAACTTCACGTCATGCATTTGTAGTGCTTTTGATGGACTAATAGTATAGATGAAGAATAAGATTGGGCCAAGTACACTCCCCTGGGATACCCCTCTGTTTAAGGGTTCAGATGATGAATAACAGTTTCCAATTTGTACACAGTAATTTCTACCAACTAGTAGTCTTTTAGGTATTCGAAGGCTTGATCTTCAATGCCGATGGACCGTAGATCATTTAGTAACAGTTCATGTAAAACTGTATCAAAAGCAGCACTAAGATCGAGCAATATTAAAATACCACATTTATTCCATCATTTTCAGAATAGCATTTACAATAAACAAACAACAAACAATGAGAATACTTAATCAATCCTGACCGGTTTCGTCTCAAGACATCATCAAGAGAACTGATTTATTACCAGATTTCTTAATACTTATGGTACAGCGAGAGTGCGAACATACAGACACTTCACTTGGGAGCATAACATCAGACATCACGTCTGGACCTTTATGGGATGACCTTATTTCACATAAAGCAGGTTTGATTATCAAAACATCAGATGTCAATTTTTTTTTTTTTTTTTTTTTTTTTTTACCTTCCGATTATTGCCGACAATTTTCCTTTACTGATTCAAATTTTATTTGAAATAATATACAATCCATGTATATCCAGAAACATTTACATACCCAATCATGTATACGTATATATGCATAGGCGCATGTACAACCATTTGCACAACTGGGCACATATGTACACATATATACAAATTTTTATTCGTAGATATAGCTTTCGGCTACATGCATGAATTTATTCGTGGTCTTTGGAAGTTGTATGTTCGTATAAGACATTATCCCTTATTCAGTAGTCAAAGAATAGACGTTGTTTGTTTCCTCTTTTTGAAAATAAGAATGTTTACGCCATCATTTATTCATAAAAAGTGACTTTTATATAAAAATGTTTTGTATATCTTCAGGAAATTATATCGTGCATAACCACATGTTTTGTAGAAGGCTAGTGGCTATAAAATCCTTGCCTTTCATGGTCCAGGAAATAAGAGTGAGAAAATGGATATAGAGGGAAAAATTGGTGACTTAAGGAAACAATGAAAATAAAGATATGAGGCACAGAGGGTCACAAGTGGATCTGCCACCTGAACACTCAGTTTGTGTGGATGTCAATGCAGCCTGGCAAGGGAAGAGGGTTCTGTGCCCTGGGTGGATTGGTGGCCAGTTTGCTCATTGCCCTTTTTTTCATTTGTTTCTTTGAATTCTGTGAATTGCAATGGAAATCTATTTCGTTGCTCGTATTTAATAGGGATTTATACATTAAAGAACTCTTTTGTCTGTAAAGAATCATAAAAAAACAAGGAAGGAGTTGGAATGAAAGAGCCATTTCACTTATTAGTATTTCAAAATTCTTGTTTTTTTTTCGATTGAAGTTTCTCACCTATTTATAAGGAAGTAGTGAAATCAAGACAAGAGCTTGTGACCGGCCGGGAATCGAGCCCTGGTCGGCAAGCTTGTATAGACAGTGACTAAACCACTTGGCCACAAACAAAGATAAAAGTCAATGAAAATTCTTCTGTACTTATACCTGTCAAATTCAGGTGTTTTGTACTTAGAATTGAAATCAACCTATCTTCACCATCGTAGCTAATTGGTAGTTTGTTACTTAGCATTCGATTAATGATAAATTTTGCACATTTAGACATGTTTTTCATATTCAAATAAGCCATATAAATTTTTGATACATTAATGTCTGGATTCTCTTAACGACCTCGGGATCAGAGCCCCAGGCGAAATCACACAACGACAAGAGCTTGTGACCGGCCGGGAATCGAACCCTGGTCGGCAAGCTTATATAGACATTGACTAAACCACTTGGCCACGAAGAAAGATAAAAGTCAATGAAAATTCTTCTGTGCTTATACCTGACGAATTCTGGTGTTTTGTACTGTACTTAGAATTGAAATCAACCCATCTTCACCATCGTAGCTAATTGGTAGTTTGTTACTTGGCATTCGATTAATGATAAATTTTGCATATTTAGACGTGTTTTTCATATTCAAATAAGCCATATAAATTTTTGATACATTAATGTCTGGATTCTCTTAACGACCTCGGGATCATAGCCCCATGTGAAATCACACAAAGACAAGAGCTTGTGGCCGGCCGGGAATCGAACCCTGGTCGGCAAGCTTGTATAGACAGTGACAGTTTTAAAATAAGAAATCATTGCAGTAGAATTATGCGTGAATTTTATCCTCAGGTATCATTGAAGATCGTGTTTTCCCCCTCAAATGCTATGAGCAAATTTTTCAAATTTAAAGACCGGGTCTCAGATGATCTTTGTTCGGGTGTCATATACAAATATAAGTGTGGCCGCTGTAATGCATCACATATTGGAAAAAGTGAAAGACTTTACCGTGCAGGATTGTCTGAGCACTTCG
>NC_090727.1:107543305-107545805 GCF_036898095.1 Palaemon carinicauda | reverse complement strand
ACCAGCAAAAAATGTCATTGGGCAAAATTTGCTTTAAGAACGACACAATATTATTGGGAACATTTTTGTTGTTTTTCTTTTTCCTCCAAATCTCCTCAGTATATCACAGGACAAAAACAGATTCTAAAATTGGTTCATGTTCGAACGTAAGTTGGATGTGGTATTTAATTTTTGCGATATTGACAACAATATCAGATTCATGTTGACTTTTCGTGAAAATTTCAATTTTGTTACTTTCCAAGAGTGACACAAATGTATATAAATTTTACAGTATTCTTGAAAATACTTCTCTCTCTCTCTCTCTCTCTCTCTCTCTCTCTCTCTCTCTCCTCTCTCTCTCTCTCTCTCTCTCTCTCTCTCTCTCTCTCATTAGATATATTAATATAATCAGAGGTAATTATATACTCAACTAATAACATTTAGCTATTTACGTTTTTGAATAAAAAGAACGTAATAGAATAACAGTGTATATCCAATTCCATTCCGTCTAGACAATTTATGAAAATTGACTGGATTTCAAAGAGACATGTCTCCTGATTTACAATTTGTTGTTCTCACACAAATACAGATGTAGATGTGTTTATATTAATCTTCATAAACTCGTATTTAAATCTAAATTGCACAAACTTAAGTATTGAAATATCTCCATAAATTTACTTCGCTATAGCAAGAATTTGGGGTAACAATACATACAATGGCTTGAAAATTCGCAACATAATAACAATCATGACTAACTTATATGAACGAAGAATACTGCACCACATGGACGTGTGTGTACGTGAGTATGGGATATTATAATTCATCTGGTATCCCTTTCTACGTCAATGAAACGATGCTGTTAAAAGTTTCTAAGCTATCTCTCTCTCTCTCTCTCTCTCTCTCTCTCTCTCTCTCTCTCTCTCTCTCTCTCTCTCTCTCTCTCTCTGTCATTACTTTTATTTGATTTCATGCATCATTCTTGAATTGAATTACTGTTATTATAATCAGTACTCTACAAAAGTATTTGAGGTAAAGGCAAAAGAACTCATCCCAACGATTATTTTGAAATTGTCATTCCCAACCACCAGGTATTTCTTATCTGCTTTATCTCCCTCTTCCTGAATATTTATCCAGTAAACATTTAGAACTCTAATTTTTAGATCCAAAAAAAAAAAAGGTTTCGAAAAAATGTCTTCGATCTACCAACCACTTTTTTAAATGTATTAAATTCTTTACTTTTCTTTACCAGTCCACTGATATATACAGAGTTTTACTTCAATTGGGAAGATATAAAAATAAAAAAATTCGATCAGTTTGGTTTTGATTGATTAGATCGTTTTCCTCCTTTTTCCTTTTTGAAGTTGTTTCCCTAATGATTTTTGGAGTTTGAATTACACGTCAAGTTTCTTCAAAGACTGGAAAATTCTCTTTTTTCCCCTCTCTCCTAAAGTTGATTATTCACTTCCACTTTCTCTACCAAACGTTTTACAATAAAACAAAATGCATAAAGAATCCAGATCAATGGTCATTTCTTTAAAAGTTCATATACCTTCTACAAAGTAATTCAAAGTAATAACTGTTATATCTCCTACCACTGAATAGTAAGATCACAATTTCATCCATCAGTATTTACTGATATAGAATCATCCATAGATGTAAATAAAACATTTTTTTCCGATACCAGCGATTTACCTTATCAGATGGTACTACCAGCAGACGACCGGTACCAGCCAACATACCCTTCTTGAACAAACAATAAAGTCTTCAGCCTTATAACAATACCCTTTCCTCCCACGTTAAAAGGGATCGAATATTGTTTTTATTTTTTTTTATTTTTCATTGGTGCAATGGTTAAGCCAATGAAGAGAGTTTTTCCATCCAGCATTATCTACTTATTCGCAGAAGTGCAAAAATCTAAAAAATATATCACATAAAAGTCAAGCGAGGAGGATAGCTAATGAATACCGATCAAATTCGAAAGAAAATACGGGCAAACTTAAATAAATCCATTTTACAGATAAATATACATTGGAAGCAAAATTACAATCATAATTTCAAAAAAGTATGTACTCTATATATGCATTAGTTTCGAACAGATGTCTTGGGATTAAACTCCCAAACTAAAGAACAGACAGTTTACTGTAAAACTGACTGGGCTATTCGACCTATCATATATCTTTTAAAGAATGCAAAATAACAACAGAAATAGGAAGACAGTTGCTGAAAACAACTGGCTAATATGAACGACCACATATTTCTTTTCAAGCGGATGCTCACATTCAAAAACCTTATTGTAAGAGTTTGAAAAAGTCTTTTCATAATGGAAACAATTCCTCGTTTCAAGTTTTCATACCTGAAAAGAGAGGGATCACATGGAGCTCCTCTGAAATAATTCCAGTTCCTTAAAGTGTGGAAGTATATGAAAACCCTCATTTTGTCCCATTCATTAACAACCCGAAAGAGGGTTATGTTTTGGTTTGGATTGTTTGTTGGAAAGATATGATGTAAAGTTCAAGGATAA
>NC_090727.1:107518305-107538305 GCF_036898095.1 Palaemon carinicauda | reverse complement strand
GATAAATAAAAAGTTATGATAAATAATAAATAATAATAAATAATAAAAATAAATAATAATAAATAATACTAAATCAAAATAAATAATAATAAATAATAAATAATAATATATAATATTAAATAATAATAAATAATACTAATAAAAAACAATGATAATAATAATAATAATAATAAATAAAAATTATGATAAACAATAAATAAATAATGAAAATAAATAGTAATAAGTAATAATACTAAAAAAAAATAAATAATAATAAATAATAATAAATAATACTAATAAATAATACTAATAAATAATGATAATAAATAACAATAATAAATAACAACAATAAATAATAATAAATAATAATAAAAACCAATAAATAACAATAATGAGAAATAATGAAAAACTAATAATAATAAATAATAATAATAAATAATGATAAACAATTATAAATAATAATAATAAATAATAATGAATAATAATAATAAATAATAATGAATAACAATAATAAACAATAATGAATAATAAGATTAAATTATAATAAATAATAATGATAATAATAAATAATAATAAATAATAATTATAAATTATAATAAATATTTATATAAAAATAATAAACAATAATAATTAATATAAATAATAATAAAAATAATATATAATAATAAACAATAATAATAAATAATAACCAAATATAATAATGAATAATAATGAACAATATAGTAAATAATAAACAAGGATTATATATAATAATGAACAATAATAATAAATGATAATAAACTTCAATAAATAAGATTAAATAATAGTAAAAAATAATGAATAATATTATATAATAATAAATAATATAGAATAGTAATACTAATAAACAATAAATAATAATTATAAATAATAATAAATATTCATATAAAAATAATAAACAACAATAATAAATAATAATAATAAAAAAAATATTCAATAATAAACAATAATAATAAATAATAACAAAAATAATAATAAATAATAATGAACAATATAATAAATAATAAACAATGATTATATATAATAATAAATAATAATAAATAATAATAAACAATAATAAATAAGATTAAACATTAGTAAAAAAAAAATACTGAATAATATATAATAATAAATAATATATAATAATAATAATAAATACTGAATGATAATAAAAAATAGATAATAATAATAAACAATAAAAATAAATAATAATAGTAATAATAATAATAATAATAAATAATAATATTGATAAATCAAAATTATAATAAATAATAAATAATACTAATACTAATAATAATAATTATAAATAAAAATGATAAATAATAATAAATAAGGATTAATAATAAATAAAAATTATTAAATAAATAATATATAAAAATATTAATAATAATAATAATAATAATAATAATAATAATAATAATAATGATAATAATAATAATAATAATAATAATAATAATAATAATAATAATAATAATAATAATATATTTTCTGGTAAAATACCTCACATCTGTCCAGCGTCGTACAACAAAACCCTGCTATGGTGAACTAAAACAATATATTTCTTTTAAATGTTAAACAATAATAATGATAAATAATAATGATAATTAATAAATAATAATAAATAATAAATAACAATAATGAACAAAAAGAAATAATAATAAATAACATTACTAAATAAAAATAAATAATAACAAATAATAATAAATAATAATAGATAATAAATAATAATGACAAAAAACAAAGAAAAAAACTATAATAAATAATGATAAAAAACAATATTAAATAATAATAAAGAAATAATAAATAATAATGAAAAATAATGAAAAATAATGAATAATGAAAAATAAATAAAGAATAACAAGATTAAATAGTATTAAATTATAATAAATAATAATAGATAATAATAATAAATACTAATGAATAATAAATAATTATGAATAATAATGAATAATAAATAATTATAAATAATAATGAATAAAAGATAATTATAAATAATAATAATATTAATATATTACAGCAATAAACAATAATAATAGATAATAAAAACAACAATAATAAATAATAATGATAAAAAATAAATGTATATAATAATTAACAATAATAATAAATAATAACAAACAATAATAAATAATAATAAACAATAATAAATAACAATAGAAAATAATAGATAAGATTAAACAATAATGAAAAATAACAATTAATAATTATAATAAATAATAATAAATAATAAATAATAAATAATATATAATTATAAATAATAATAAATAATATTATAAAAGAAATAATAATAAATATTAATAATAATAATAATAATAATAATAATAATAATAATAATAGTAATATTAATAATAATAATAATAATAATAAAAATTAATTAATAATAATAAATAATATTACAAATAAATAATAATAAATAATAAATAATAATAATATAATAGTAATAATAATAATGAATAGTTCATATATAAATAAATAAAAATGCGATGCATGTCATGTGCAAATTTGGCCGGGATGCTTTGGCGAACTAAAAGCCACATAAGCAGTTTTCATAAATATTGGCTTTCGAGTACCATTTGACTCTAATCCCCCCCCCCCTCTCTCTCTCTCTCTCTCTCTCTCTCTCTCTCTCTCTCTCTCTCTCTCTTTCTCTCTCTTTATTTATTTATTTCTATGTCTCTATCGTTTAACTAACGAAGAAAACTCATAAAATACTTAATCAAATACACATATCACCTTACTCAATGTGAAATTTTCTCATTTACATGACAAAAATATTGATTATAATAATAATAATAATAATAATAATAATAATAATAATAATAATAATAATAATAATAATAATAATAATAATATATTTTCTGGCAAAATATCTCACAGTATGTCATTTAGTACTTAGTCGTAAATGTAGTAATTAATCGTGATTTTTACTGATCTGATGCTAAACAGAATCCGTAGGAAGCGATGAGATGTTGAGGGATGAAGCATACTGTACTCTGTGCTCTAAGCTGATTGAAGGATTGCGTTCCTACTTGTATATGAATATCAAAATCAATTAAGTGATGGGGGGGGAGGGGGGGGGGGGAGGTAAATAGTTATCGGTTCATGAAGGGTAGCTACCTCATCTGGCCTTATGTACAACAAATCCCTGCTATGGTGAACTAAAACAATATATTTCTTTTAAATGTTATCAACAGTTACAAAAATAATGATAAAATTTCTAAAAACAAACAAAGCAAAGAAAAATGGAATCTTCATTGTGATATGATTCGTAGATAAAATCCTTACCAGCGCCTATTGCTTGGAAGGTCCTGTATTACAATGTTACTGCAAAACCTTCGTCTGTATAATATATTTGCAAGATAACAGTATCCTTAGTCTATGTTAACGAACGACTCAATTACAACATAGATGAAACAGCGGCATAGTAAGAAATATGAAACCAATTGTTCAAATTGTTCTAAAAGCACCAAAATTGGCACACATGTGGATTAATACATTCTGAACAATTTTGGATATGGAGGCATTCAAGATTCTCCCCGTAGCACATTTGGCGGCCATTTTTCAAAATGGCCGCTATTTACCGTTAGCGTCATTGAATATGTACCTTAATTTGTCTTTTTGTGGATGCTAAAGGTGATAAGTGTGCTAGAGGTGATAAGTATTACACAATTACACATACTTCTGTGCTTACCAAATAATTTGGCTACCATTTCACAAGAAAATGAATTTTACTTTGCAGCGGCAGCGTTGGTGGCAGTGACGGCGGCTGCAGTAATAGTATAGTGTTGATAGTCATGGTGCTTGTAGTAGTAACTTGTGGTAACATGGTGGTGTTTTGTGTCTTTGCAGGTGAGGCAGCAGCAGCACCACCTGACATCAGAGACGCGTTGTTCCAGACAGCAGCCATGGCAAAGAAGTTCCAACTGGTCGATACTTTTGAGCAACGTACTCCCACAACACCTCCTGAGACAAACTGGAAGCTGTGTCTTGTATGTCAAGAGGAGACAACAGAGTCACTTGTCTGCCCAGTACTGTCTAAACGCCGAGACCCTGGGAGTGGATACACGACAATGGCTGCAAACTTGGTCAAATTTGATGAACTCGGAGAACTGCCAAGAACTGTTCAGTTACAGAGACTAGATGAAGGACAAGGTGTTGAGGCGACAATGGTTGCCCACCAGGCCAAGTGGCATAAAACATGTATGCTCAAATACAATAACACAATGCTACGAAGAGCAGAGAAGAGACGCATCGCAAGCAGCTCAGCATTTGATAGTACTGACAATGTCCAGGCCAAGCGCGCCAGAACACACTCTTCAGAAGCCACTACCAGCGGCACCTCCTGCTTTTTCTGTGGAAAGTCTGGCACAGAGACCCTACATGAAGTAATAACCTTCCAGGTGGACACGCACGTACGGAAGTGTGCAGCGCAAGTTGGGGACAATGAACTCATAGCCAGGCTCAGCATGGGTGATATGGTGGCTCTGGAGGCCAAGTACCATTCCAAGTGTTTGTTGGCTCTTTACTATCGTGCAAAGACCACTGTAGAAGCCGAGCAGAAAACTGACCATGAAGGTGTAATGTCAAGAATCGTACTGGCTGAACTGGTCCTGTATATCGAGGAAACCCACCTAGAAGAGGGCACCACCCCAGTCTTCAGACTCGCAGAACTTGTAAAGCTATACACAACAAGAATGGAACAGCTCGGGGTTGTTTTGTGCCAGAAAGTTAATAGCACAAGGCTGAAAGAGCGCCTGTTAGCCCAGATACCAGGCCTGAGATCCCACAGCAAAGGCCGAGATGTTTTACTAGCGTTTGATGAAGACATTGGTGAAGCGCTAAGCAAAGCCTGCGAGCAAGACTGTGACACTGAGGCAGTTCACCTTGCGCGTGCTGCACAGATAGTTCGTCGATATATGTTTGAAGACACTTACCAATTCCGTGGATCATTCCCGGGCGGCTGTCAGGAGGACTCTGTGCCAAACGTACTAGTTGCAATGGTAAATATGGTGCTGGATGGCCCCACCATCAAGAATCAAAGCCATTCCTCTTCAACACAAGCAGCTCTTTCCATTGCGCAGCTTCTCAAGTTCAACAGTGTCAAGCAAAGTCGGAAGCAGGGAGCAACCAAGACACAGGAGCCTCCAGCTGTCAGACACAGTACGTCTCAAGAAACTCCTCTTCCAACCTATGTTGGGCTGATGCTGTATGCTGAAACACGCAAGAGAGGACTTGTGGACAAGCTCTTCTCTCTGGGCCTAAGCATCTCATATGACAGAGTCCTACGTCTTTCTGCCCAGATGGGAAACAGCGTGTGTCAGCTGTACCGCATAGAGGAAGTGGTCTGCCCGCCTACCCTGCGTAGCAATGTGTTCACAACTGCGGCTGTGGACAACATTGACCACAACCCAAGTGCCACCACAGCCAAGAATTCATTCCATGGAACAGGAATCTCGCTTTTTCAACACCCAACGTGTGCAGATGAGGGAGTGGATCGTAGCATTGCTCTCACTGGGCGTGATACTGGATCAAAGACGGTTGAGCCTCTACCAGAATATTACACGGATGTACGTCCTGTTGCTTCTTCTGTCAAAGGGCAAATGATCCCAGCTACTTCTGTGACCTCTCTTAGACGCCACAACTGTGAGCAGCACAGAGTTTAGCAAGGGACACTTCACAGTCCAGAAGACCAAGAGGATCTTTTCAGCAATCCCTCTTGACCAAGGACATGAGCAGAACAACGCGTATGTCAAGGGTGATGGAGGAGCCATCGGCCTCACAGACAATCCAACTGCACTGAGGCGCTGGATGGTTTCCGGACCGGAGGTTGCTAGAGTGATTGTGGAATTTGACGACTTCAATCTGCATCCACACGATCAAGAGGAGACACGTCACCACGAAGAGACACCAAGTGTGCAGATCACTTTTGCCAGAGATGTGCGCTCACTCGTGGCCGTCATTGAAGAGCTGGGCAACCCTTTCGAGGAGGACAGTCAGGACTTGCTGGTGCTCGACACAAAGGAGATCGCAGACCCTGCAGTCATAGAAACAGTCCGTAACGCCAAGCAGATTGGCCAAGACCAGTTTGAAGCATTCTCAAAGGAATGCATCGTGGACAGAACCAAGTCCATTGAGGTGGCAATCCACCGGAACAAGCTACCACTGTTTGCGACCAAGAGAGGACCCAATATACCCAAAGGAAAAGAACAGGTCAAATCTCTGAAGAATGATGTTGCGCTCTTCGCACGATTATATATCGGCTGCCAGACCCGTGATGGGAATCTAGAAGAGTTCTTCAGGCATGAAAATCAGCAATGCCCTCCAGCTTTATCTGACGGAGGGAGACTGTACCTAGGGAGCAAGAGTGACTTGCTGGTGTGCCTTGAAGGCCATGCTGAGCCTCAGTTTGAAGCTCCTACTGTCACTGCTGTTGTCCTCGATGGAGCAGTAATCGTACAGATGTTGAAGCCGGGTACTGCCAACACGTTCGAGGAATATGCACAGCAAGTGTTCATCCCATACGTTGTACAACGTTTCCAACATGTATCACGTCTTGACCTTGTGTGGGACAGCTACAGAGCAGATTCCCTGAAGGCATCAACCAGAGAACAGCGTGGAAAGGGAGTACGTCGGCGTGTTGTCGACTCAGCAGTCATACCAGGAAATTGGCAAAGTTTCCTGCGAGTTGATAGCAACAAAGTGGAGCTCTTCAGCTACCTCTCCACCATGCTTGCAGAGTCCTTTCAAGAAGAAGGCAAGGAACTGGTCGTCACTGATGGGGAGCAGGTGATCTGTGTTCCACAGCAAGAGGATGTCAACTCACTCGCACCATGCAACCAAGAAGAGGCAGACACCCGCATGATGCTACATGTAGCACATGCTGCACAACATGGTCACCACCAGATACAGGTTCGAACAGTAGACAGTGACGTCGTGGTCCTAGCAGTGATGGTAGTCCAGAAACTACCAGCTGGAGACGAACTCTGGGTAGCCTTTGGGACAGGCAAGAACTACCGCTACATTGCAGCCCATGAAATAGCTTCCTCCCTTGGTCCAGAGAAGGCATGTGCTCTTCCAATGTTTCATGCCATCACAGGGTGTGATACTGTGTCAGCCTTCGTCGGACATGGGAAGAAATCTGCCTGGGCAACATGGAACACGCTGCCAGAACTCACTGATGCCCTGCTGAGTCTGGCAAATGCACCCACAAGCATCCAAGAGGATACAATGCATGTCATCGAGAGGTTTGTCATACTCCTGTATGACCGCACAAGCAAATGCAAGGACGTCAACAAGGCGAGAAAGCAGCTCTTTGCAAAGACGAACTCTGTTCAGAACATCCCGCCAACCTACGCTGCTCTGGAGCAGCATGTGAAGAGATCTGCCCTTCAGGGTGGTCATGTCTGGGGCCAGGCATTGGTACCAACGCCCGTGCTCCCTCCACCAACAGACTGGGGCTGGCATCGGAGTGATGATGGGCTCTACACACCACTCTGGACCACACTCCCTGAGGCATCCAAGGCCTGCTATGAGCTGGTGTCTTGCGGATGCAAGAAAGGCTGCAAAAACCGCTGCAAGTGCAAGAACGCTTCACTGCAATGCACTGGTCTATGTTTCTGTGAAGGCGAATGCCAGTAGATTGGGACAGAAAACTTGCTAACCAACATTATGATCTGTAGACATTCATAATTCTGGTGACCAGATTTGAAAAGTTCGGAATCATAATTAACATAGTGTGGCAAAATCTACGTTATTGTATTACATGTATGTACTGCAGGATTACACAAGTACTGTGCCTAGAGACTGGGCTTTTGGTCGACTATATAACTACAATCTGACCATACTGTAAACTTCCCGTACTCTGTGTATTATTTTGACTAGCAATTTTGCCAGCAATTTGAAATAAAAAAGCAACTTGAGCAATTAAAGTGTGTTCCTGAAATCAGGTACTGGTTATTAGAGGTATTATGTCATTGAGTATTGAAATCTTCATCAAATGTCCACTTTTTCCACAAAATGGCGGCCAGTTTGGGGGCCATTTTTGAGAAGATTCATCTAAATATCTGTTAAACATTTATTGATGTTAATTCTGATGTAAAAAAAGGGAATTTTGGCCCATCTAGCACCAAACTAACGACACATAATGAAGTCTATGTAATGACGCTAATGTTAAATGGCGGCCATTTTGAACAATGGCCGCCATATCTTCCTAAGGGCTAATCTTGAATGCCTCCATATCCAAAAATGTTTAGAATATATTAATCTACATGTGTGCCAATTTTGGTGCTTTTAGACCAATTTGAACAATTGGTCTGCTATGCCGCTGTACTACCATGGCCTTAGTTAGCTGTCCTATAAAGGCAACGTAAACAATATATATATACATACATACATACATACACACACACACATTTATCTATCTATCTATATATATATATATATATATATATATATATATATATATATATATATATATACATATGTATATTTATATGTATTTATATATATATATATATATATATATATATATATATATATATATATATATATATATATGTATATATATATATATATATATATATATATATATATATATATATATATATATATATATATATATATATATATATAGGCCTACATATACAGTATATATATATATATATATATATATATATATATATATATATATATATATATATATATATATATACATATATATATATATGTATATATATATATATATATATATATATATATATATATATATATATATATATATATACTGTATATGTAGGCCTATATATATACATTATATATATATATATATATATATATATATATATATATGTATATATATATATATATATATATATATATATATATATATACATATATATGTATATATATATATATATATATATATATATATATAATGTATATATATAGGCCTACATATACAGTATATGTATATATATATATATATATATATATATATATATATATATATATATATATATATATATATATATATATATATATATTCCTTCATTCATTCCATAAGTGCTAATGCCAAATAGCTGTGCAGTATTTAGCTATCATAATACACGTGAAACAAAAACTAAAAGCTCAAATATAAAAAACTATCATTTTCCTAACGTAAGGCCATACATAGACCAGCGTCCAGTGTATACCTGAATGTTGTTGTGCTGACAGAATCAACGTTGTTTACGCCACTGTTGGCTCGATTCATTCTAACCAGAGGATTACAAAGATGACATCAAGTCTCGGTTACTGGGAATCATTTTATCGTTTAAACCTGCCATTGCTCTGCTTGATGATGTTAAAGGGCTCTCATAGTATTGACTAACTACTGGCACAAAGATTAAATCATAGTAGTCTTGAACATTTCTTTGGGTATATAAGGCAAATAAATGGTCACCATGACCCTCCAAATGCTGTGAACTTTAAATTTAAGCTGAAAATTTTGGTAGGGAGAGAAACTAAAGTGAAAAGTTTGGAAAAATCGCATGAACCAGACAAAGATGAATATAACACAAAAGAAAGAGACCCTCCATTAGTAATATGTCTAACAACGCACATGTTCATAAATTTAGATTTTGCTTCATAAAAAGAGGTTTTTGACGAGGAATACAGCGAACCAAGAAATAAAAGAAAAATGTTGGGGGATTAATTAAGGAAGAAGCTCTTAAATACATTAATGGATATATTGTCAAGAAAAGTTGAGTTAAATTTCCTGAGTTACGAAATAATCCTAAAGAAGTATCAAGAAATGATACTTAGAATACGGCTTCTAGTCACCATCAATAAGCGGCCCCAGATGAAGTAAGTGCGCAGAAGATGCTAAAAACCGGTACGCTGTCTGGTATATCTGGACCGTGAATGGACCTAATTGGTGCTAAGTCTAAGCTGCCGTTTGCGTGAGTGAATTTGATTCCATATGAAGCACCTAGCTTAAACCTGGCATCTGTAAATCCGTTCGTACCTTAGAGAAAATGCATTCATAAAGTCAAATTTCGTCTTACCTGTTGCTAGGTTATCAATGTGGGATTATTTACTGGATAGTTATGGTGGTTGGCTCAAAAACTGTAATGGTTCATGAGATTGATTCCCTGTCGGAGGTTTCCTCTGGCTCTTTTGACCAAATTCGTAGCTTTTGCGGCAAAAGTCTAATTACATCAACCTTAAACAAAATATAACGAATATTCACAGGATTACAACTACATATTGAGCCTCTGCTATCCATCCATGATAGAAGGAATCAAAGGAGGCTTATTTTCTTTCAGTTTTGTTAAAGCGTCCGCCTTATGTTTCAGTCTACAGAATTCATAATCATATTTCCAATATGCGATATACTTTTCTTATCTTGATCTATATCATTATACTAAAAGGGCACTTTAAATGTACATTTACAGAGTAACTTCTAGGAAATAAGCAGTTGATACGATACAGTGCTATAATTCTCCGAGATTTTCTTTTTTCTAAGAACTCCCCTAGACCTAATCCTAGATACCCTCGGATTCCTCTAAAATTTAGTATTTTTCCCTAAAGTGAAAACACTGACCCATGTGTATGTGCAATGGGCACACGCCCCATAACCAAACGAGACTGTAAAGAAATATATCAATGAGCTTATTTGTGCTTGTCCGGGCAGGCACGTTTAAAAACATTGATTATGGATCAAAGAGGCATCGGTGAGGTAGACGCATCAGAAAATGATCTAACCCAAACCTCATTTGTAGTAATTAACATAAAAGAATATGTACCATTTTCCGTAAATGAAAAATAATCAGATGACTTTATAGGCATCTTTGATAAAATATCGACAAGGTATCGATTTCAATATTCATTTTCATGAGATAATGAAAATAGATAAGGGGACCGTCAGCCATGTCCTCCATATTTTTTTACTAATTATTAAAAATACATTCCTAAATATGTTTTAGACATATATAATACCTTAAAATATAACGATTTTATTTTTTTAGATACATTTGTCTCCACTAATATGATACGAATTGTATTGAAAATCATACCATCAAAACTTCTTAATAAATCGAATAATTCTCTGACAAATTTTCGATTTTCCTTTTACTCTCTTTTAATGAAGTTTTTCTTAATTTTCTTCGTCTAGACGTAAAATAATCATGAAGATGAGAGAAAACGGAAAATCAAATCTTTCCCTCTATAATCTAACTATAAATAAGTGAAAAAATTTACCTAAGTGACAATAAGTATGTTTTGGAGTTATGAGCTCCCAAAGATTTGCTATAAATTTTCGCCTTTTTTTCTTTAAAAAATCAAGATACCATTATAATGATAACCTCACTTTGTACTTTCATTGATTATTCCTACATGAAGGCTCCCTAAACGAGGCATTTAAACACTAAGTTTACCAATACACTTGGTGTAAGGATGTCACGAGTTGCCAGCGGCCTCTCATTGTTTTTTTTTTTTTTTTTTCTTTTTTTTGTGCTCTCTGGTGACTTTTTTTTTTTTTTTACCTTAGGTAACACTGGCCTTGCTATAAAGTTAACGAGGCCGTTGTGAAAACCCATTGTACATACGAAATGCAAGTAAACAAACACACATGCCAAGTAACTTCTATACGTCTTCAGAAACTGTCTCCAGCTGCTGTTGTCGTAGATCGCGTTCGCCTACCATCTACCGATGCCTTCAATCTCTGCCAGACATACAGAATTTCGAAATATAAGTAAAAAAAATCGCTATATATATGAAAAATTGAACACGCAAAGACGATTCTGTCAAACTCAGCTATGTAGACGACGCAGGGAAGATGACGTCATCATTTAAAGACTGCTTCATCTTCATTATTTGTAAAAGATAATTAGATGAAACTTGGGGAGAGCATGCACGATATTTTTCTGCATACATGTAAACAATACAACGATTTTCGATTCCTCAAAACACCATAGGGGACGGTAATGTAATGTGGGGGCTCAAAACGGAGGTGATGAATTAGCCTAACTTGTGGATCTAAGCAGATAAACAGACTGTCTCACATTGAAAAACAGGAGGCACTAAGTTTAGCTCCAAAAGAGATATCCAATCGGAGTGAAGATCAAATCTTTCGAGTCTCCGGCTTTTGAAAGCAACTAATGGAAGACTTCGTTTTAAGCGTCAATATGGCACATCTCCCAAGAATGACTTTGTTCTAAAATTATTTTGAAAGCTCTCAAATACTATAATTTTGGTTGTATAATTAAAATATTATTTAGATCAAAATCGAAAGTAATAATTGTTTACAAATATCAACATCAAAAATAAAATTAATGCAGTACCGCATTTAATTTGATATAATACTTTCTAAAATTTTATCTTCATAACATGAATTCAAAAATACCCTGCGATTTCCTTATAGTCATAGTATTCCCCCGGTGGACTCTTCTCTGTGTTCATTCACGCCCATCACCTTGTCAATATACACAAGGATGAGATTCAACCAAATTGTGACGTCATAATTTCAATAGCATGTGTGAAAGAGGGAATGTTCATCTTCATCTACACACTGCTGCAAAGCGGGACTTTTCAACGCCATTCCCAATTTTGTTTTGGCAAGATGTTTGGTCTTGAATATTTATAACAAAAATGTCTTTATAGTAATAAAGGAGAACGAAAAAATATTAAAATGGTAATGGAGAAGAAAATATCTAAATAGCAAAAAAGGCTGAGCAAGCAACTAATAGACAGTTTCTGGTCCATTGCAGGAGAAAGGCCTCATACATGACAATATTTATATTGAGCTGTGTTCTAGCTTAAATTCCTTTAGTTATCCTCCAGAAGGAACAAAAGTTAAAGATAAAACTAAACTATAACGTATAGTTGCCTTTTATGTGGATCTTTGGTGGGGGGGGGAGGGGGTGAATGGAGAGGATATGAATGCTGTGGAAGGTTCTACCACAAGAAGTGTGTCTTTATAGACGCCGAAATCAGAGACAACGTTATAGAAAAAATTGAAATGGTTTTGCCAAAATTGTGTAGATGAAGCCAAGTAAAAATAGCCATGACGAATATGTCGAAAAAGGATAATCGAATGCAAGAAATATGGCACCTTATAATAAAGTTGAAAAACTACCTAATGCTAGAAGAATGAAACTTCAAAATAGAGGTCAAAGAGGCTCTATTGCTAAAGGTAAGGAACCTTAATATTAAGGTCAATGATATTCTAATGATAGAAGTATGGCACTTCAAAAATAGATGTCAAAGATCCTCTAATGCTAGAAGTAAAGAGCGACTAAATAGAGGTCAAAGAGCCTCTAATACTAGGTGTAAGGAACTTCAATATAGAGGTCAAAGATCCTCTAATGCTAAAAGTATAGCACTTCTCAAATAGATGTCAAAGACCATCTAAAGCTAAAAGTTGAGAGCTACTAAATAGAAGCCAAAGAGCCTCAAATACTAGATGTAAGGACCATTAAACTAGAGGTTAAGGAGCCTCTAATGCTAGAGGTAAAGTGACTCAAAATAGAGGTCTAAGAGGCTCTAATGTTAAAGGTGAGGTGCCTCAAAATAGATGTCAAAGGACCTATAATGCTACAAGTAAGGCACTACTAAATAGAATCCAAAGAGCCTCTAATACTAGATGTAAGAACCATTAAACTAGAGGATAAGGAGCCTCTAATGCTAGAGGTAAGGTGACTCAAAATAGAGGTCTAAGAGGCTTTAATGTTAAAGGTGAGGTGCCTCAAAATAGATGTCAAAGGACCTATAATGCTAAAAGTAAGGCACTACTATATAGAATCCAAAAAGGCTTTAATCGTAAATAAAAGGAGTCTCAAATTATGGGCCAAAGAGTCTCTAATGCTAGAATTACGGCACCTCAAAATAGAGGTTAAAGAGCCTCTGATGCTAGAGGCAATGTTCCTGAAAATAGAGGTCAAAGAATCTCTGATTCTTGATATTTAGCACTTGAAGAATGTTGTGTGACAGTCACATATCTACAAACTAGGGCAGAAATTAGGTTTAATACATTTCCTCAAAGGGCAGGAATATCTCTCTCTCTCTCTCTCTCTCTCTCTCTCTCTCTCTCTCTCTCTCTCTTCTCTCTCCTCTCTCTCTCTCTCTCTCAAATATATATAAGGATCGTTGGTTAACCGCATTACGTTCAATTATCGATTGCATTCCAACTCTAGAACGCTATGAAACAAACAACTAAGATGGCCGTCGCTGACCAGAAAAACAATTCGCGTTAATATTAGATAACACCCTAAAAAATTGTGTTGCCTTTACCCAAAGTCATAAGTACAGCCTAATCCCATATTATCCTCTTTCCGAAAATCCAACTTATCAGGAACCATAAAGAAATTGATAACTTGGGAATCCAAATTTTCTGTATCAAAGCATATTTATCTTTTCCCTATCGTGGCTTAACACACGCCCACAAACACACTCACACACACACATATATATATATATATATATATATATATATATATATACACATACATATACATATAATATAAAGATATATGTGTAATAGTATAATATATATATATATATATATATATATATATATATATGTGTGTGTATGTGTGTGTGTGTATACATCTATATATACAGTATATATATATATATATATATATATATATATATATATATATATATATATATATATATATATAGATAGATAGATATTACTCATCAGTCACAAAACTGCATGCGAAAGATATTCAAGTATAAAATCCACAGGAAACAGGAAAGTAAAAGGTCAGGTACCAAGCACTTTCTTGTGTTACGTACACTTCTCCAGGGTCCATATATATATATATATATATATATATATATATATATATATATATATATATATATATACATATATATATATATATATATATATATATATATATATATATATATATATATATATATATATAACCATTAAAGGACCTTGTATACATCAATACCGACACCATAAGGACAATCCCAGGTTGATGACTAAAACCCTTCTCTACGTCTCGGTGCCAGGTCTCAACTTGATGGTGTTAGAGAATGGATGACATTTAAACAACTAAAATTAAATGAGAACAAAACTGAATTCATGGTGGTGTGCAAGAGAAACAGCGTGAAAAACTTAGGTGATATTCAAATGAACAAAAATAATGACTCGGTGCCGATATCTAGTAAAGTTCGAGAACTAGGTGTATTTCTTGAATGTAACCTATCTCTGAATGCCCAAATAAATAATGTAATAAAAATTGCTGGGTATCATCTACGATATATTGCGTTTATAAAAAAGTACCTGGACGAAAATTCTGTTAAGAAATTTGTGATAAACTGTGTTATTACCAGGATTGACTAATGCAACTCTATCTACGACAATTTACCAAAAGTGCAACTTAGGAAATTACAAAACATAATAAACAGAGGAGCAAGACTGGTAAAAGGTGTCCCACCAAGAGAAAGGATCCCCTTATACTGATCGATTTACACTGGCTGTCGATTAAAGCAAGAATTAAATTTAAAATATAATCAATATTGTGTTTTTACATATTTTAGTTGCACGAAAATTCAATGAACTGTGTCTTGTGACTCGACAGCTTGTGCCTTGTTATATCTACATAATATTTTTTGTACTTCTTTCGTTTAGAAAAATATAGGTATTCCATTTTTAGTATGATAATAGAAATAGGTGGGCTCATTACCTCTGTCAATACTGGTACAAATTGGATTATCGAAAAAAATTTTGTAACTACAAATGATTTTGTTCATTTCCATCAGGTGAAGTTTTATGATGTTTTAAGACAGGAATAATGTTCTTCTTTTATGGTTAACTTTTGTTGAATAATGAGCTGTCCCCTGCGCAATGGTACCCGATATTCTCTCTCTCTCTCTCTCTCTCTCTCTCTCTCTCTCTCTCTCTCTCTCTCTCTCTCTCTCTCTCTCTCTTTCTATATATATATATATATATATATTTATATATATATATATATATATATATATATATATATATATATATATATATATATATATAAATATAAATAAATTACATGAACAAAAGTTGTATCCTCTCTATTTCCTATTCTCAAGACTCCTTTGAATATTTTTCATCTCAGCCTTGAAGCTTAAACAACCTGGTGAATTCCGATTTAAACAGTTGATTATTTCCTTAGAGTGATTATCAAACACAGGAGATATTGGAGCGGCAGACAAGATCCTTCAACGGGTTTTATGCTAATAAAATTTATAGATATATGAAGTATTTTTCTGGAATGATTATGCCATTTATTTGAAGCTCATGCTGTTGTTTTAAAAGATATCCGTCTATTTCGTTTATTGAATTCATTTGCGTAATTTCCCACCAATAACGTGGAAAGTGTGGCATGAAGTTTTTCTGGTTTTAGGCCATTTTTCTTTTAATCTAATTGATATTCAATCGAAAAGACCAAGAAGTTATAATAAAATTATAGCACCTTTTAGAATTTTTTTATGATCCACTTTGGGGTAGTTTAGCTATAAATTTACGAAAAAGGTGTAAATAATGTTGACTTTGGAGAGGAATTTGAATTTACCGGCTAGATAGGCCTTCTTTTTTGTGTTTAGATAGGATGGGTGGGAGGCTTAAGATTGCATAATATATTTGCAGTTTGCTATACTTATGTAGTAATATATGAACAGTTATCTTTATGATTATCGCAGAAAGGAATTTTGTATTAAAAGAGAAAATATATTGTAAAGATGTCTACACCAGGGCACTGGTTGAAGAGAGATGCCAATGAGATGGGTAAGAGAAAACACAGGGAAAATCTCGATAAAATTGACGACATCTTTTCTGGGAAAACTTCGTGAGAGGAAAATAATGACGGATAATTGGATGGGGAAGGAACGCAGGATAACGGGCTCAGTCGGGGAACCATTAAGGTCATCCAGACAGACAAGGGTAACGAGGAGGAACAAGAAACGAAGTAAATTTTTTGTTTAAAGGTCACTCATGAATGGTGGAGGCAAGAGACTGACATTGCTCAAGATATTGACCAATATATACATATGATCACCACCCAACCCCCCTCTTCATCAAGTTAGGACCAGGGAGAGGCCAATCATTGGCTGGTGATGACACAAAAAGTATATCTATAGGCTCCCCCAAAAACCCCCAACTCCTTAGCTCACAAGGATGGTAAGGTTACAGACTCTGCAAGAAACTATCGAGCTTCAACGAGACTCGAACCCCAGTCTGGCAAATTTTCAGGTAAAGGCTTTTGTGTTTTTGACCAGAATATTTTGTGTGTCTGTCCTTAAGTAGTGACTATTTTAATGGAATTCCAATTAGAAAAGGATTAGTTTAAAGAAAAAAGGCTGGGGTCACACAACTTTTCTCTTGTGTTAAATAAGGCTTTATGCTAACAAGAATAGGCATAACAGAATGTAATACTTTTGCTTTCTACACACTCATTTTAATGTGTTGATTACATTACCTTATGAAGAGTTTTATCAATCTTGTTATTTATTGCTGTATTAATAAAATGAATGGCATGTTTTTAGAAGCTGTGGTACATTATGGTTCAGTGAACATATTAGCATAAATAGCGGTGTAAAATGTTCTCGTATAAACAATATCTTAGGTCTATAACATGTCTCATCGTCTCAGGATATAGTTAACAGGTAAGTGACTATAACTCAATTGCAGAGAAAAGAATTTATTCATATATATTTTGTAATGGTAAATACCTGTGAGAGGTATGTTATGGATAAGTTTTCGCAGCTTTGAGAGAGAGAAGTATATGTTAGGAATTCAAGAAAAGCTACTTAGAATCATTGCATTATTATCCTGGTCTCTCTCTCTCTCTCTCTCTCTCTCTCTCTCTCTCTCTCTCTCTCTCTCTCTCTCTCTCTCTCTCTCTCTATATATATATATATATATAATCCAAACTTTCAAAACCTTATTCTTACCCTTTTTCTTTAAAAAAGTTTTTGAAACTTCGGTAGCGTCTAATTGCAATTCCTTTGATATTCTAGCATGTAAATATAAGGACCTTAGCTTTGTAGTTGAAATTTTTACACAATCTTGTTTACTTTTAGAATAAATGATTGATTTAGGATAGCTTTTGTCATTTTTTACTGCAAATTAATTGCAACGTAATCAACCAAATCTTCCTAATTTTTCTCCGCTTTCTGTATCTCAGTACACACTTGCAATTTCATGAATTGATATTTATAATATGATTCATACTACAAATTATCGTAAATGTAGAACGAGATAGTTAATTTGAAAGCGAAGCTTACACGTTATCTGCTTCTTTCCTTTTCTGAGATATGAGATAATTGGGAAGGAAGTTGTTGGTGAAAATGATTTTCATGGTTCATTGTTAACTCGAAAGGCAGCTCACGCATTCACAAAATGTCGAGAGAAAGGGTCACGTCAGTTGGTATAAAGAGATTACTGTGTTATTGGTCTTAATATATTTAATTTTCTTTATTAAATTATAGGATAATCTCCTTAAATTTGTATTACTTTCCTGATTTGGAGGAAAGTTTCCTAAAAAGGAATGAGTATACAAATGTTGAACGAAAGATTAAAGTGATGAACCGATGAATGTAATTTTCATAAGACAGAAAGCGAACCTTTTTATATGCTAGGGTATTCACATCATTATTCGATTTACATCCATGAATCTAACATGTGGAGTCTGACCCAAGGACAAATCCTGTAGGTTTTGAAGAAAATATATCGAAGTACAACTACGCAGAAGAATTAAGATCAAATAAAGACTGCTCGACTTGGCGAAGGCATGCTTTCTACTGAGTGCCTATCAAGAACTAGAGGGCCACTCAGTAGAGAGCATTCCTTCGTCACGCAAAGCAGTATTCTTTTGCTCTTAACTCTATTGCGTACTTGTACTTCGATGTATTTTTTTTCAAAATCTAATGGATTTGTCCTTGGGTCATATCCCACAAGTCTGTATTTTTTGCGTAATGTTGTTCACAATAAAAAAATAAACGATAACAATATTTGCCAATTACTTAACATTGCAATTACTTTTAAAGTACCAATGGACACTTGTATTTTGATGCACTTTATCCAAACTGTTGCAGATTCAGTTTGGGTCACACCCATTATGAATACCAATTTTGGTCAAAATTGGCACTGTAGTTTTTGTGAAAGTTGCTCACAAACAAATAAATGAACTAAATAGATAAGGATGTCTATATACCTTTCGTGAAATCGCAGTGAATCAGGGATTGATGATAAATACCACTTCAACTGTTTTTAAAGAATACAGATGCAGATGTCCTACTACAGGGGTGGCCAACCTTTTGTTTCCCATGCACCAATTTTTTTCACTTCTAATTCACATGCGCCACACAAGCTTTGACCCCTTTTAATCCTCTAATTATGGTGATTTGGACATATTTGGCGGTTATCCATATACTCATTATATATATATATATATATATATATATATAATATATATATATATATATATATATATATTATTCGATTTATGACGAAGTTTTGATGGTATGATTTTCAATATAATTGGAGTAATATTAGTGAAGAAAAATTTACAATTTTTTTTTTTAATCGGGATTTTTGCTAATAAATCAAAACATTTTTGATCAAATGATTTGAATCTTGTATATGACGAAGGTGTTTTATATGTCCAAACTCTAAAAAATATATAGAAAGGGGTGTATTTTGAATAATTAAAAAAAGAAATGCAGAACATAGCACTGTCCCCTTAAATTCTTTTTGTATTTTTTTTCTAGAAATCAGTATTATTATTAGAATTTTTTTTTTTTCATAAGCCGGCATGTTTTTTTCTTTTATTATCTCTGGGGTATAGTGCGCCACTTGTAATCGTGTAATGCGACACGGTTGGCGCATGCGCAATAGGTTGGCCACCCCTGTAGCGGCTAGATGAACTTACAATAGCACCCAATGGTCGTCTGATAAGTCCTCATAACCGCCCCAGCCTTTCTTATCCTTTTTATGGGGAGAAAATATCATAGGAAATGGTTAAGAGAGATGAGTGGGGTTCCAGGGAAAT
>NC_090727.1:107492450-107509950 GCF_036898095.1 Palaemon carinicauda | reverse complement strand
ATATTATTATTATTATTATTATTATTATTATTATTATTATTATTATTATTATTATTACTATTATGCTTCTGATTATGATGATTATTATGATTATGATTATAATGATTGTGATTATGATCATTTTGATTGTGATCATGATTATTATGGTTGTGATTATGGTTATGATTATTATGATTATGATTAATACGAGATAATCGGAGTAAACAAATAGCCTTTAATTAGCGGCCCAAGGACGTGAAATGATTGTTTTAACTACTGTCCTCTTTTCGGTCATTCCGATGGATTAAGGAACGCTTGACTTGTGAACACTATCAAGATAGTACCAGAATCGAGTGTCAGTCCAAAAGTGCTTGGACCCACAAAATATCAAGTTAAAGTCGAAATGCTCTGATAATTGAATTCTAAAAAAGAAAAAAATGTTTGCCGATTAAAGACCTGGTCAGTCGTTCTTTGACGGGGTACCAGTATAATCCTGGTCATAGTAGGCTGACTTTACGGGTATCTCATCTAATAATTAGACTGACGATAAATAAATATAACTGATCATCGTTCTTCTCTCTTAGTTTTCTTTATATGAAATTTATGCAGTGTACCCCATCGTGAGATTATTAGGTTCCCCAATCATGACCTTTGATATTGCCTCCATTTCCTTTAGTTAATGAAAGCTCATTTGAAGAATCCGTGTTAAACCTATTCCCAAAATTCGTCTTTTTTAGGAAAGGCAAAAAGGGATAGTTAATTGACAGTGATGTCTTAACAAGGGTCAAAAATTCGGTTAATTCAAATACCATTGTCAGGGTGGATCCGTTCAGTACACGACAACGAGGCTAATCTAACTATTGGCTGCCATACTGGTCTTCGCTGACACAAGAATCATATGATAACAAACAAATATCATCCCTATTCGCGAAAGCATAAAGGCGATATTCCCTTTTATTGTGATAATTCTTATGTGTTGGAAGTTCATACGAATTTGTACGGTCAATTCTACCTAAGTAGAATAAAAGACATTAAAGGGATTTTCTAATCTGTTCTTTTCTCTCATTAGCCTAATTTATTGATTAAGATAGCCACGCCTCATTTGACATGACGAGAGCTCTTGCCCACAAGAAAGGTTATTTCCTTTTTACTTTCTCCCTCACATTAGCAGTACTTTCAAACAGTTTTTTGTTCAATAACTGCTTTTTTAGCAAGTCTGAATAAGTGCCAAAAGAAAGGCAATAAAAAAAAAACTGACAAACTTATGATAGTAATGAGGTAAAAGAGCATAAGTTAATTATTATGAATTTAGATACTCTTAATATTAACTATCATCACAGCTACGTAGGAATTTCAAAGGATTTTTTTTTTGTATCAAATAATTCAGTAGTGTTAATCAAGAAGCCTGGGGGTCATCAGGCCAAAAATCCTATTCCCACAAAAATACACGAACCAAAACATTATGATGTTTTCGATGTTGAGAATTCTCAAGAGGAAATATGTTCCGTTGTTTAAACTGAATACGATTAATAAAAAGAGAAATAAGTGATATGGAGCTTGAGATCACAAACTCCTCTAATAAGTGTAGGCCTACTTGACTCCACCCAAACAAACTGTTTTTCTTAGTCCTTTTGGAATAATTGTAACACCAAATATTGAATATGGATACAAATGATGATGTTTTGTATAGAATTTCTTGAACACAACTTAATTAATATTGTATTTTGTAACGGGAGAAGTTTCTTAATAATAGTCTTCCTGCTGTAAACATCGTTGGTATTTCCCATTGAACAACTTCAACTGAATACATATTACGATTCTCGTTAATCAAAGAAGCTCTTATTTCTTTACTTGCGTAATGAAAGTGAAGAGTTTGGAAAGCAAAATAGAAGAAAGGAAGCCGGAATGGAGAAATAGTGTAAGGCTGAAAAGAATAAAGAAAAATATTGCAAACGAAATATTTCATTGTGGGATAAAATACTTAAGAGGAAGACATCCGAATTGAAATCCCTTTTTGTCATCTTTCTTTGTCTGTCCGGGTATCACAGGTTGTCCAGACTTTCCCTTTTCATCATCTTTATCCTTTCCTTTTTCCTTACTGTCATCATCTCTATCCAAAGTCATCGAGGGAATAATAGCTAGCGCTCGTCTATCAGTCTAAAGCTTCGTAGAGGGTTTGTTACAGCTGGTGACAATATGTAGGCCTACATATTAAAAGAGCTCTTTTATATGCATAGAGAAGGGATTGGCAGGACTTCAGTTTCATATGAATTCCATGTTTTTTTTTTTTTTTTTTTTTTTTTTTTTTTTTTTTTTTTTTTTTTTTTTTTTTTTTTTTAGTGAAGTCGTAATATCTTAAGGTTTAATTCCATTCAAAATTATCATTTCCATCTGAATAGTTTTGTCTGTGCGTTCGTTTGTATAATTAAACACTTATTGAAAGTTCACCTTTAGCCAAAAGGACTGCTCCCCTGTTTTCAATTCTTTTTAAAAGTATAAGGTTGCAGCAACGATTCCTTCCAATGCCTTTGGACCAAGAGTAGCATCAAATATAGATTATGGAGACAAATGATGTTTTGAATTGTTTTTTTGGAAACACAACTCGAGATTATAGTTTATAAATGAGAAGGTTTTTAATCCTTATAAATGTTCCTTTTGTAAACTACCGTGATATTTTGAATTCGTAATAATAATAATAATAATAATAATAATAATAATAATAATAATAATAATAATTATTATCATTCATATTATTATTATTATTATTATTATTATTATTATTATTATTATTATTATTATTATTATTATTGTTATTATTATTATTATAGTCGATTTGTTTAGCAGTGCGTGTTTGCACGACTCGCAGGGGTGCCGTTTTAGCTCTGAAAAGATACCTGATTGGTCGGAAGCATTGTTGTCCGAACACCTTCATTGCTCTCAAATGATTACCAATTGATGTGAATCAAAACTTATTACTAACATATATTTTTCCATCAAATATATTTTTGTCAATAAACAATGTTAAAATATAAATATACTATAAAGTATCGTCATGGTAAGTCTAAATTTAATAACACAATCTGCCTGAGTCAACGACAGAAAGCCTTTTTTCTGATGCACACTGCACAATTTTGTAACTTTTCATATATTTCAACACAAATTGGAATAAACTACGTTAAGAATAAGAAAAGTATGCGGAAATGGAAGGGAGGAGGAGGTGTAATGCGATTGTAACTCGGCGGTGATAATATGAATTCGTTTAATTGTGATTTTTATGCAATTTATGTAACACTACAGGATTCTCAGACTGATAATATTACTATTGATAAAATCTAAACCGCTACGAAAAAAATTACAAACTCTTTCTATACGGACTTACATCATAGACCTGTGATTTAAGTCCGCATAGAAATGGATAAGAGACGTCAGCTTAGATGTTGGAACACACACATAAGCATGAGTGTGTTTACATCACAGATTAATTTAGTGTGTGTATAAGCTACATATTTCACACAATACACAATAATCTAAACTTTTACGAAAAAAAAGCAAACCCTTTTCTATACGGACTTATATCATACACCTATAATGTAGGTCCGTGTAGTTGTTTTTTTTCGTAAAGGTTTAGATTTTATTATTAGAAATATTTTCGATTTGAAGACCCTGTAGTGTTACATGAATTGCATAAAAATCACAATTAAACGAGTTCATAATTTAACCGCCGAATTACAATCGCAATATTCCTCCTTTTCCCTTCCATTTCCGCTCCGGTGTTTGACAGTAGAATGCTCCTTTTACCCAGGACCCACTCTAAGTTGGTCCTGCTTTTACCTTACCGCTATTTCCATCAACAACAAGTCTTATTAATTCCACGTTTTAGTAGATTCTGGTATTCAAAGAAAGTTCATAATAACCTGCTTTTCTTATGCTTAGTGTAGTTTATCCCAATTTGTGTTGAAATATGTGAAAAGTTATAAAATTACGCAGTGTGTGTATCGAAAACAAGCTCCTGTTGTTGACTTCGGTTGGTTTTTGTTACTAAATTTAGACTTATCATGACGATGCTTTGTAATATATTTATTCGTTAACATTACTTTCAGTATTAAAGGCTGTTTGACCTCTTTTGATTCGCCTTACCTGTAGTATTAAGGCCTCTTTGGTCTCTATTTTGAGGCACCTTACCTCTAGCATTAGGGTCTTTTTGATATCTAGTTTGAAGGGACTAGCTCTAGAATCCGAGTCACTTTAGCCAATATTTCGAGGTGATATAGTTTTAGTATTAGAGGTTCTTTGACCTCTATTGTGAGGTGTCTTGCCTATAGCATTAGAGTTTCTTTGACCTCTATTTTAAGGCACACATCTTTTAGCATTAGTCTTTTTGACCTCCTTTTCGAGGTGCTTCACCTCTAGTAGTAGAGGCACCTTGGCCTCAATTTTGAGCCCCCTTATCTTTAGCATCAGAAACTCTTTAACCTCTGTTTAGTGGTGCCATACTTCTACCATTAGACGGCATTTGGCCTCTATTTAGAGGAGCTATACTTCTAGCACCAGAGGTTTGTTTAGCTCTATTTTACGGAGATTTACCGTTAGCATTAGAGGCTTTTCAACCTCTATTATATGGTGCCCAACTTTTACCATTAAAGAATATATGACGACAACTTGTTTTATGTCATACTTCTAGTATTAGAGGTTCTTTGACCTCTATTTTGAGGTGCCATGCTGCTAGTATTAGAGGCTCCTTGACCTCTATATTGAGGTTCCTTACCTCTAGTGTTAGAGGCTCTTTGACCTCTATTTAGTAGCTCTTTATCTCTAGCATTAGATGGTCTTTGACATCTATTTTATGAGGTGCCATTTTTCTAGCATTAGAGGCTCTTCAACCTCTGTTTAGTGTTTCCATGCGTTTACCATTAAAGGCTCTTGGTCATGTTTTTTTATATGCCATACTTCTGGCATTAGAGGATCTTTCACCCCTATATTGAGGTTCCTTACCTCTAGTATTAGACGCTCTTTGTCCTCTATTTAGTAGCTCTTTACCTTGAGCTTTAGAGGGCCTTTGACATCTATTTTATAAGTACCATACTTCTAGTATCAAAAGCTCTCTAACCTCTATATTGAGGTTCCTTACCTCTAGTATTAGTGGTTCTTTGACCTTAATATTGAGGTTCCTTACCACTATTATTAGAGGCTCTTTGACCTCTTATTAATACCCTTTTGCCTCTAGCTTTAGAGGTTCTTTAAATGTATTTTTGAAGTGACATATTTCTAGCATTAGAGGTTCTTTTACCTCTATTTTGAGGTGCCATGCATTTAGTATTAGAGGCTATTTGACCTCTAATTACTGGTGCCCTATTTCTTGCATTAGAGGTTTTTTGATTTTTTTTTTTTTTTTGAGGTACCTTACTTTGGGCATTTTGAAGTGCCATACCTCTAGTATTAGGTAAGCTTTGAACTTTCTTATCTGGTGCCATATTTCTAGCATTGGAATTAACCTTTTTTCGACATATTTTTCATGGGTATTTTGACTTCGTTTCTTCTACATAACTAGGGCAAAGCCAATTCAATTTTTTTATTTTGTTTTCTCTGATTTTGCCGTCTATGAAGACACACTTCTTTTGGTAGAACCTTTCGCATCATTCACATCACATCCACTCCCCCCCCCCCCACCCACCAAAGATCCACGTAAAAGGCAACTATCCGTCATGGTGTAGTTTTATCTTTAACTTGTGTTCCTTCATGAGGATAACTGAAGGAATTTAAGCTAGAACACGTCTCAATATATATATATAAATATATATATATATATATATATATATATATATATATATATATATATATATATATATATATATATATATAAATATATATATATATATATATATATATATATATATATATATATATATATATATATATATATATATATATATATATATATTCATGTATGAGGACTTTGTCCTACGTTGGACAAGAAACTGTCTTTTTGTTATTTGTTCTAATTTTTCTTCTCCATCACCATTTTGATATTTTTTTTTTTTTTTGTAAATATTCAAGACCAAACCTCTTCCAAAACAAGATTGGGAATGACGTTGAAAAGTCCCGCTTTGCACTAGATTGTAGATTTAGATGAACATCCACTCTTTCACTCATCCTATTGAATTTATAACGTCATGATCCGACAATGTATCGACAAGATGATGGCCGGGAATGGGCACCGAGTAGAGTCCAGTGGGGAAATAATATGACTCAATGGAAATTGCAAAGTATCTTTGAACTCATATTTTGCAGATAAAAAAAGTATCGTGTAAATTTAAATAGGTATTGCATTAATTTTATTTGTAATGTTGATATTTGTAACCAATTATTACTTTCGATTTTGATTTAGATAAAATTTTCTTTATTTAATTAAAATTATAGTGTAATGAGAGCATTAAATCAAATTTAGAACAAGAGTCATTCGCGAGAGATGTGCCATATTGAGGCTTGGAACGGTCTTCCATCTCGAAGGATTTAATCTTCTCTCCGATTGGAACTCTCTTTTAGAGCTAAACTGAGTGGCTGCTGTTTTTCAATGAGAGACAATCTTTTGATCTGCTTAGATCCACGAATTAGGCTAATTCATCAATTCTGTTTCGAAAACTTACATTGCCTGAATTTATCAATTTTCATTATTTCATGAGAATGAATATTGAAATCGATACCTTATCGAATTTTTTTTTTTTTTTCGAGCATGACTATTAAGTCACCTGATTATTTCTCATTTCCGAAAAATGTTACATATTTTTGTTTTATATTCATTAACACAAATGAGGTTTTGGTCAGACCATTTTCTGATAGTCACCTCACCAATGCCTCTTTGGTCCCTATTAGATGTTTTTAAACGTGCTTACCCACACACGGACACATGGGTCAGTATTTCCACTTTAGGGGAAAATACCCCATTTTAGAGGAATCCGAGTGTATTTAGGGTTTGGTCTTGGGAAGTTCTTAGAAAAAATAAAATCTCGGAGAATTAAAGCATTTTTTCGTGTCAACTGGACATTTCCTAGAAATTATTTTGTAAATGTGTAGTTAAAGTGCCCTTTTAGTATAATGATATAGAGTTAGGTATGAAAATTATATATCGTATATTGAAAATATTCTCTCACTTTACAATTTAAACTTTTTCTTCGGGCCTCTCCGCATGGCTGTGATAAAAATGATTTGGAAAAAGCATTCGGAAATATGCTGATATCTTAAAAACCACACAATAGCGCCAGACCTTCAATACTAGACTGCATTAATTCTAAACAAAGCTTTTTAAAACATTTTTTGCCCTCGTGGAACATCCCTGTGTACAATTGTGACCACCCCCCCCCCCCCGTTTATTAACAAGTTTGAATAAAACTGACTGGAAGCTGCATGCAACTCCCCGTATTAAAACATTCTATCTTAGTATCATTACTTGGAGTATACTTCTTTAGTATTATTTCATAACTTTGGATATTCAACACAACATTTCTTGACAATATATCCACCAATGTATTTAAGAGTCTTCCTTAACTACTACCCCAACATATTTTTTTATGTCTTTGTTTGCTTTATTCCTCGTCATAAACATCTTTTCATAAAGCAAAATCTAAATTTCTGAACTTGTGCGTTGTTAGACATATTTGTGATGCTACGTTTCTTTCTTTTGTGATATATTCCTCTTTTTCTGGTTCATGCGATTTTTCAACAGTGGTGATATTACACTTTTCTCTTTGATTTCCTTCCTTCAATATTTTTAGCTTAAATTTAAAGTTCACAGCATGTGGAGGGTCATGGTGACCATCTATTTGCCTTATAAACATGAAGAAATGTTCAAGGCAACCTCGATTTAATCTTTGTGCCAGTAGTTAGCCCATACTAAGAGAGCCTTTTAACATATCAAGCAAAGCACTAATCCAAAATGTCGTTTTTTTTTTTTTCATCCTTCTTCCAGCATAGTCATAAATAGCTATGACACACACAAACACACACACACACACACACACACACACACACACACATATATATATATATATATATATATATATATATATATATATATATATAAATATATATATATATATATATATATATATATATATATATATATATATATATATATATATATATATATATATATATATATATATATATATCAAAATGGTGTGTTCAATTGATCCCAGCTCTAAATTTTCTAAAATTTGCTACATATAAGAATTCATCATTTGTAAATTACTTAAATCTAAATGTATGAATTACATTTGCTATGAACCATATTATACGCAACTAAATACTTTGAATTTTCTTTTTATAATTCCCTCATTTATGAATACTATTTTTAATTATTTGTTCTAGAGATTTTCTTGACAGTGTGCGGATTTTGGTGATATTTAGAATTTGAATATTTTTACTTCGTTGTAAGTGAATAAAAAGAGAATTAATAAATAAAAGATCACATGAAACCTTCTGAATAATGACCTGAGAAATATTTTGTTTGGGGGACTACTGCTTTGGATAGTATTTTGGCCAAAAACCACAATAGGTTATTGTTTGTAATAGTCATTCCTTCATGCAGATTGCCATGCCTGTTGCATGACACGGGCTCTTGCCGTTTGGCAGCCTGTAAATTGTATTAGTAGACAATGTAGACTAATTTTAATCCAGCCATTGCACTGTTGAACATATTTCCGCCGGTTATGACAGTACATAATGCACTAGTTGGAGAAAATAATTCTATTAATTTATTTTGCTAATAGAATAATTTTGGTTATAGATTTAAAATTTATTTTCTTTACAGGTAAGTGTGCAACCTGTTTTACGCATGGACATGAAGATAACTACGGAAGGTAAGGACAAGTTAACATATGGTCGTTTTAATTTGTAAGGATTATTGTGTGCTTATTTGATAATTCTAGATGATTTTTTCAGGAAATTGCAAATGGAGTAAATTCAATGAAGTTGATAATTCATACTCATTCTCCGTTTAATGGAGAAGTTAACTAAACTCCCTTCTCGTGTTGTATTCGTTCGTCATTGAAAGTTATTGCCAGTAAAGTGATAGTATACTCTTGAGTAAATTGTAAAACTATGATTCTCGGTAACATGTTTCCAGTTAATCACTTTTTAGAAAGTGCGTCAGCCCACTATAATGGTGAGCATCTTGACTCCGAACACAATAGACCGCGTGACCAGGTTCATTAAGGAACAGTGTCTTCGATACCTATTTATTCGAAATTCTTACTTAAAGATAAAGGAATCTCAACCAAAGTTTCGCCGATTTTCTACTTCCAATACACTGATTGCGTATGTAAGAAGCGTTAGTGCGAGTCTATTTAGGTGTTTAGGATGCAACAAACCTTTCATGAATATAGCGTCTGGCTGCCTGGGCCATCAAACAGTACTATGTGGTCACTTGAATGGGAGATTCAGTGTGTTCTTAAACATTTTATTGTATATTGTTAAAATTTATTGATCAGTCTTCTGATTACAATATTTTTACGAAAGCTTGATACAACATACCTTCGTGGGGGATAGTGACATTAGTTATCACACGCTGTGCACTGTAGGCACTACTAAGGTGGCTTTGCAGCGTTCATTTGGCCCCATAACTGCACTTGCTTCTACTTTAACTCCATTCCACCTTCCCTTTTTCTTTAATTTGGCTGTCCAACTTCTTTCACGTTAATGTGTAACTTTGGGTTTCCTCGGTTGAGCTTGGACTATATACAGTATATATATATATATATATATATATATATATATATATATATATATATATATATATATATATATATATATATATATATATATATATATATATGTGTGTTTGTGTGTGTGTGTGTATGTATATATATACATATACATATATATATGTATATATATATATATATATATATATATATATATATATATATATATATATATATATATATATATATATATATATATATATATGTATATATATACATATATACACACACATCACACACAAAACACACACACACATACACACACACACACACACACACATATATATATATATATATATATATATATATATATATATATATATATATATATATATATATATATATATATACAGTATTTCCCGTGTCATGAGACGCGCACCTTTATCACGAAAAATGACTCCCGGAATTACCCTGCGTCTTAACATTCAAGAAAAATTTGTATAGAGGAGTTTGACACCCCTCATACACCAAACTATTGACATACAAACACTCATCTCATGAGAGATAGAACATAAACCTAAAATCATCATTTATATGTAATAAATTCAGTTATTTTTATATTGCTCTTCAATTGATGAAGTTCAGTAGTATTTATTTGTTTGTTTTGGTAATCAGCTGATGACTCGCCAATCCCCCTCTACAAGCAAACATCCAACTAATGGTCTCGTAGCAGACGACGCTATGACATATTAGTTGTTTATGCTGTATAAATCTATTTTCTCATATTTTGTAATAAAGCAATATATTAATGGTACACAGACAGTTGCTGAATACGACCTTGGATAAAACCTCTGTTGGTTGAGTGCAGTATTACCAAGTTAGCAGAAAAGTAACTAGACCTAGACTAACATAAGCAGTAGCAAAAATATTGCGCCTAAAAGAATTTCTTGATTTTTTTTTAATCAATAGCTACATTTTGTGTGAAAATTCATAGGCTATATGAGAAATATTAGGAAATATTACTTGAAATTTACCTCTTTACCAAAATTTTATGGAGACCCTTTGGTAACACTGCTTTCATGTAAACAACTCTTGAAACACCAGACACTATGACAACGTGTAGTTGTGGTGGAAACTACGACTGGTTTAGTGGTTGCTTATATGAATATGTAATAAAATTGGGATAATCGGCATATAGCTTATTAATATTAATTTAAACATTTCATAATACTTCCAAAATAGGAAAAGTTACCGTGTCAGACAATAATCACGCTAGAGTCGCTGACTAGGGATTTCTACTAAGAAGTTTTTAAAATCCTCATTTGTTTTTCTAAAACTGCCTTGCTAATTTAAGGGTGCGTCTTACCACTTGTGACGTCTTATGACACTGGAAATACGGTGTATATGTATATATATATATATATATATATATATATATATATATATATATATATATATATATATATATATATATATATGCACCAGACCAGAAGGTTATACCAGCATCCATCTACCATTCATCCATCCATCCATCAGCACAGCAACAACATCACGCAATTAATTAATTATGCGGACATGAGAAATGACATGGAAGCCTTTCACGATTTCCCATCAGACGAGGAGGAGTTTTGTCATCTAATTTCCATACCAGTTTGTAATTGGTTTCACCATGTAGTTCTATTTTTCATTATACATTATTAATTTGTGCCTAATTTTGATATTATTGTTTATAAAATTTTCAATAATTACTATTACAAACCATTAAATACGAGTGTATATGTATATTGATGAACGTGTGGAATACATTGAGTGAATTCATTTTATTTCTTATGGCAATTTTTTTGGGGGGTTGTCTTACATTTTGGTTTACGTGCTTGCTTCTGGAACCAGTCATACTCATACAGCATATTTAGGTTTCTACTATATATATATATATATATATATATATATATATATATATATATATATATATATATATATATATATATATATATATATATATATATATATACAGTATATAGATAGATATAGATATATAGATAGAAAGATATAAGGCATTCCATAATGTTCCCTGATCCTCTGTAAATGGATTTGTAATGGTGCATCATTTGTTATTCTTTCAAGTCTTAATTATGCTGGTGAAATTCGAGATAGAAACCATTCCCTTAAGTTACTGGTAAGTTGTTGTAAATTAGGAATTTTCTTACCCTGTGGATGGCAGTCAAGTTTTCATTGAAGTTATCTGAAGAGCATTAAAATGAACAAGTTAAACAGACATCCATGAAGTACTACTCGGGACAAGATAGATAGAGGAAGTATGAAGGGGGAAGGTCATTGTGGTTTGTAACGAGTTAATGAATACAAATAGTATCGTGAATATGTATAAATGTAATGTGAATTCATGCATGTAAGGTTTGGACAGTGATATGAATATTAAACCTCACTTCCAATAACTGCAAAATGAATTGAAAGAATTTGGGCAATGGAGAGAGAGAGAGAGAGAGAGAGAGAGAGAGAGAGAGAGAGAGAGAGAGAGAGAGAGAGAGAGAGAGATTTCCATGTACGCTGAAGTGAATGTGGTGTAATTTTCATTGTAACTTGGTAATGCGGTAATTGGGGGTGTGCTTAATTAAGCCTTTCCCTCTAGAGAATTTAACTCCTCCCACTCCCCAGGATTCTTCAAAAACACTCGGCACTGTATTGTGTCTAATAAAAATATTAATTTTTGAACTGGGGTTCTATGATTTTCTAAATGTATAAACAGTATTCTGCAAAGCTACGTCTATAGTGTTTATAATTATAATTATGTTGATGATTTATTATTTTTTCCTTATATTTGTCGGTAGCACTCGTTTATTTTATGAGATATTTAGAGAGATAAGACCAAACAATTTTGTGGGCTTCGGAAACAATATGACCATCCACTAAAACATTTGATCAACCCTTCGATTCATTACTATGATGCGAAATGTTCAAGTAGCAAACACCCGTGCTTGTAGTGCTAGCTTTATCTAACAAATAGGATATTCGTAATAACCGAATTTAGTTTAGTCAGAATTACGTAAAACAAAGAGGTTTTGGCCTTAAATGAATGAGGAAATCGTGTTTCTTTTCGAATATTTAGAATGGGCAAGTATAAGTTTTTCATCTAATAAAGGTAATATAAGTTTGGTGTAACCTTTCAACATGTTTTGTATTTCAATGTAATTCTGCAGTGAAGAAGTAAACTAATTATTTGGTGTTCACCTGGAGAGAATTCCGAAATCCAATTAGACAGTTTTCATCTCTGAAAGTGATTTCGTGGGTATAGGCGGCTTAATGCCATTAGAGACCCTTAATTTTTGCGTCCTTAATCATGATAAGGTGTCGAAGGGAATAAGAGGCCTGTTGCAGACTGTTTTCTTCTCATCAGCTAGCAGAGTATGAGTTCTATTAAGGGAGGAGAACAATTATTGTGTAGTTATCTTTGATTATATGTGTAATGAAGATTATGCAACCTTGGCAGTGACATCTTTATAGATTTTCATTTTTTCACTATTTTGATGTCATAATTATATGCTATATGAGAAATGTTATTGTAAAGATAAAGATTTTCCTTAACTGAGGAATGCAGTCAATTATAATATGCATAATTTTAAAATCTAGACCTTCATAAATATAGACCATCATAGATAGTCATCTACTATGTGGTGTTAATGGCAGCCAAATGTATGTAATATTTATTTCATAATTCAATGAAAAAAAATATTCAATATCTATGGTATTAACTACCGTATGCATGCTCCAGGTTCACCTTTTTCCCTAAATAATGCTTAAAAGAAACTGTTGTATAAGTTTGTATCACTGAGTATATGTTAAAGGCCCTTGTTAATCCGTTAAGATATATTGATTGGACAAACATGGTTATTTTTCTTAGTTACTCAACGAACTTGTTTACCTCTTAAAAGATGTGTTCTCTTCGGGAATGAATTATATCTAAATAATCAGCATAACGAGAGTTTATGGGTCGTTATGCTTATCGCTTCGTAAAAAGTTATATAATTGTTAGATTTTTATTTTAAAAAAGTCCATTATTTGATTTTCACGTCGATGAATTTATCCAAGTAAGAAAAATATTTATTCTTTTTGACAGGATATTTCTTTACTTCGTTTATATTCACTTAAAAGTCACCGACATTAAAAAGCACACACGCGCAGACACTATTTTCATTGGGGAATGAATAAATGATTTGAAGTTATGTGGAAAAAAAAAATATTTGAATAGTAGCCTATATTTTGTAATCGTATACTTGATATATTTGCTTCTTGGATTTAATGTGACCCATTACCTCTTGCAATACATCCCTTGTCACTCATCTTCGCACAATCGCCTGCTGCGCATGTTAAATCATTAGCCTCCAGTAGGTGATCCAAGATATCTTTCCATTATATTCAGATTGTACCCAATAATTCCATCCTTCTATTGCTCCCTTCATTACCTACTTTGGCAATCTATCCTTCAATATAATCCAACTGATAATATTGATAAACTTGAGTTACCACTCTAATGACCCCATTAATAGTAAGGGGGCCAGATATTTTCCTCTGGTTTTCTTTCTCTCTCTCGTTACATTTGACCTCAATTTCCCTGTCTCGCTTAACCACCGTGGACTTTATTCTATCCCAGGTGAACAGAAAAGTAAATAATAGACTTTTCCAGATGCAATTGCAGCTAGTAAAAAAAATGTTCAACGCCTCAAAATCATCTGGGATGGAAAACTTTTGAAACGTTAAAAATATGATACTAGTCCTAGTTATCTAGTAACTGTAAATACCAGAGACTTATGATATACAGATGCCATGTGCACGCTGGTTATTTATAGAAGGAAGACAAATTGAATTTACAAGTGGTACGAAACCGAAGTTTTGAGAGCAACAAAATGAAAGTATGAAAAGGAGAAAAACTACAGAACACGAGAAATGTTAGGAAGACGTCGCTGTTGATTACGTTATCCACTGAAGAAGAAACTGGTCTATCACATAATCTTGTCTCACGCGTTTTTACTCTAATAGCATTTTATGCGAGACAAAACACTGTCAGAACAATTTGTTTTCAAAACGCTCTTGAAAATTCATGGCTATGAAAAGGAAGGATACAATAAATAGGATTTATCTCGGGGTTTGTATACACAAAGACCGCGTTTTAAAATTCCGTTGATAATTTGCGAACATATATTGTTATTATTATTATTATTATTACTAGCCAAGCTACAACCCTAGTTGGAAATGCAAGATGCTGTAAGCCCAAGGGCTCCAATAGGGAAAAATAACCCAGTGAGGAAAGGAAATAAGGAAATAAACAAAGGATGAGAACAATTTAACAATAAATCATTCTAAAACAGTAACAACGTCAAAACAGATATGTCCTATATAAACTATTAACAACGTCAAAAACAGATATGTCATATATTACCTATAAAAAGACTCATGTCAGCCTGGTCAACATAAAAACATTTGCTCCAACTTAGTTTGGACGCACTTATCATCAGTTTGGAAATTACCATAGCGATGTGTAAAGACAGATGCAACACATCATCGTTAGAACTAAGGAGTGATTAGGTAAATTCATTTAACCCCAGGTCTGCAGACTTTTCTAGAATCCGATACCTACATTAACAGCCTTTGGAAGTTAATTCCAAAGTTGAAACGTTGGAAGGACCATGAAATATCTCGTCTGATAATCATACTGGAGTTAGGATTGTGAGGTTGACGGTGAAATTATCAACAGGTGAATGTTGGCTTTTTGGGAAAGCAATTAACTAAGTCTGAACTTGAAATTAAAATTTATCAAACTGATACCTTGGTGGTAAAAATACATCGATGCTGTTTTCTATTGACTTACAGCTCCATGAAGTAATTATTAGGAGTCGAGTGATCTGAAATTATAGTAGATTCTTGACTAAGATTAAATGTTGAAGGCCTCTGGTTTTAAATTTACTTGATTTGGAAATCATTATTCTTGTCCAGTTTTCCGTCTACATTTTTTCCCCACCTCCCAAATGAAACGACCCTAACGCAACTGCGTTGTAGACAATTTTGTTGGGAGGCACGTGGAACTCGCTGTTATAAAACATTAAAAAAAGCCATAAATGTGAGCAACAGACCTGTAATTGCCAGGGAATTTTTTCAATTCGAGTCTTCCGATTGGAGGGAAGAAATGGGTCCTATTTTTGTTGGTTTGGTTGGATTGGGGCTTCAACAAATGTTTCCTTTCATTGCATTTTTTAATATCAAACTTTTGTTTTGAGTTCTATTCTTTTTCCATTAGCTTTTCCTTTCTCCCTACACTATCAATTTTGATATTTAAAGGTATTTTACCTGTCCATGCAGGTAATTAAGTACAGTAGATACCTCTTAAGAAAATTTGTCTTATTACAGTGCTGACCAAATTATGTATTAACATCAGATGAGGGAAACAATAATTAAAGTTGAACTCATTTTGCTGTAACTCCAAATACCCCTCCCTCTGCCCCCTACCGCACCCATAAATAGCCTTCAGCTTTACGTTCATTTCAGATTTATTTCTTCCCTTCAAATATTCAACCTCATAAGTTATACTCCAAGGGGCAATAGCAAAGTTTTCCCAGAGTTGCTACATAATGCTAAATGGCTTTCCCGATCCCAACGCCGGGCCATATGTTCACATTCGTCAAATGGACTCTGAAAGCTAATTTATCTCATTTGACGCACAACCGTGACAAGCTCAATCACATTATATATTTACATTTAACTTATAATTCATTTTAAAATATATGAAGAAAAAAAAATCATCTTTTGGAAGTACAAATATTCATAAGCAATTAATGCAAGCAGGACATGTGGTGTATAATGTCAGTAATTCTTTCATAATTGATAGGATTACTTTGTTATAAAAAAACTGTATTTAGATTGTAATTTAAAATTTTCCTTGAAAACACCATAGAAGTAAAGAAGTTTACGTAATCCTGCGTAGTATTAACAATTAGACTTTTCGCAAACAGTTCTGCAGGATTAAATGTGTTTGTAAATAGGTGCATCTATTTTCCATTAATTTCATGAACGTTTTTCTTTAGTAATGAATACCTACGATATCTATCCTAGTGCCGTTCCTTTGACACGAAAAGCATCTTGTAATAACTGGTAAGCTTTATGAATGTTTTATCTAATGTAACCAGGAATGCCTAATATTTTTTTCTTTCTAGATCATACAGGCAGTTTGATTGGGTGACAATGTCAAAAGTTATTATTCTTTTCGTATTCACTTTTTTAAATCACCTTCGCATAGTTTTTAAAATAAAAGATAGATTATTTACGTAACCCATCGTATCAAATGTTACAGTTAAGACATGATTATTTTCATTTTGCCCGAGTACACAATTTTTTTTTCGTAATGGCTTTGACTTACTTTGATTCGAAACTAGAAAGCAATCCTTTAAATCAGTTAAATGCTATTTGTGACAATTAAGTTCTTTGTCTATCATACGTAATTGTTGCTGTAGGTCACTTGTCGTAAATAGTTATAATTGCAGCTAATAATTACTGTTTCAAAGTCAGTCTCGGGGAAAAGATCACTCCGACTAACTTATCAGTTTTCGTGGTTCTAGTTCAGTTTTGCAATTTCCCTAAAGTAAAATGATAACATTTAAAAGGTAGCTTTGGGGAATATTGGATGGAAACGTATATCCATATTTTTTTCATCGATAGTCGAAGTTCTTGTTTTTATATTGGAGAGAAAATATTTATGCTTAGCTTTTCCGCTTGTAGAAACGAATTCTTTTCAGCGATGAAATTAGTGGAAATTTTTC
>NC_090727.1:107454950-107484950 GCF_036898095.1 Palaemon carinicauda | reverse complement strand
TGAAGGTGAAAGTGGAAGAGAAGAAGAGGGCTTTTGAAGAATGGCTGCAGAGTAATAGTATAGAGAAGTATGAAAAATATAGAGAGAAAAAGGTGGAAGTAAAGCGCAAGGTACGTGAGGCAAAGAGGGCAGCTGACCTGAGGTGGGGTCAGGGATTGGGTCAGTCATATGAAGAGAATAAGAAGAAGTTTTGGAAAGAAGTGAAGAGAGTAAGGAAGGCTGGCGCAAGAATTGAAGAGACAGTAAAAGATGGAAATGGAAGGTTGTTAAAAGGAGAGGAGGCAAGGAAAAGGTGGGCGGAATATTTTGAAAGTTTGCTGAATGTTGAGGATAATAGGGAGGCAAATATAACTGCTGTTCCAGGTGTTGAGGTGCCAGTGATGGGAGATGAGAATGAGAGAGAGATAACAATAGAGGAAGTGAGGAGAGCACTAGATGAAACGAGAGTAGGAAAAGCATCTGGTATGGACGGTGTGAAAGCTGAGATGTTGAAGGAAGGGGGTGTGACTGTACTTGAATGGTTGGTGAGATTGTTTAATATGTGTTTTGTGTTGTCAATGGTACCAGTAGATTGGGTTTGTGCATGTATTGTACCACTATATAAGGGTAAGGGAGATGTGCATGAGTGTTGTAATTCAAGAGGTATTAGTTTGTTGAGTGTAGTTGGAAAAGTGTATGGTAGAGTACTGATTAATAGGATTAAGGATAAAACAGAGAATGCAATCTTGGAAGTACAGGGTGGTTTTAGAAGAGGTAGGGGTTGTATGAATCAGATTTTTACAGTTAGGCAGATATGCGAGAAATATTTAGCAAAAGGTAAGGAGGTGTATGTTGCGTTTATGGATCTGGAGAAAGCATATGATAGAGTTGATAGGGAAGCAATGTGGGATGTGATGAGGTTATATGGAGTTGGTGGAAGGTTGTTGCAAGCAGTGAAAAGTTTATACAAAGGTAGTAAAGCATGTGTTAGAATAGGAAATGAAGTGAGTGATTGGTTTCCGGTGAGAGTGGGGCTGAGACAGGGATGTGTGATGTCGCCGTGGTTGTTTAACTTGTATGTTGATGGAGTGGTGAGAGAGGTGAATGCTCGAGTGCTTGGACGAGGATTAAAACTGGTAGGCGAGAATGACCATGAATGGGAGGTAAATCAGTTGCTGTTTGCGGATGATACTGTACTGGTAGCAGACACAGAAGAGAAGCTTGACCGACTAGTGACAGAATTTGGAAGGGTGTGTGAGAGAAGGAAGTTGAGAGTTAATGTGGGTAAGAGTAAGGTTATGAGATGTACGAGAAGGGAAGGTGGTGCAAGGTTGAATGTCATGTTGAATGGAGAGTTACTTGAGGAGGTGGATCAGTTTAAGTACTTGGGGTCTGTTGTTGCAGCAAATGGTGGAGTGGAAGCAGATGTACGTCAGAGAGTGAATGAAGGTTGCAAAGTTTTGGGGGCAGTTAAGGGAGTAGTAAAAAATAGAGGGTTGGGCATGAATGTAAAGAGAGTTCTATATGAGAAAGTGATTGTACCAACTGTGATGTATGGATCGGAGTCGTGGGGAATGAAAGTGATGGAGAGACAGAAATTGAATGTGTTTGAGATGAAGTGTCTGAGAAGTATGGCTGGTGTATCTCGAGTAGATAGGGTTAGGAACGAAGTGGTGAGAGAGAGAACGGGTGTAAGAAATGAGTTAGCGGCTAGAGTGGATATGAATGTGTTGAGGTGGTTTGGCCATGTTGAGAGAATGGAAAATGGTTGTCTGCTAAAGAAGGTGATGAATGCAAGAGTTGAGGGGAGAAGTACAAGAGGAAGGCCGAGGTTTGGGTGGATGGATGGTGTGAAGAAAGCTCTGGGTGATAGGAGGATAGATGTGAGAGAGGCAAGAGAGCGTGCTAGAAATAGGAATGAATGGCGAGCGATTGTGACGCAGTTCCAGTAGGCCCTGCTGCTTCCTCCGGGGCCTTAGATGACCGCGGAGGTAGCAGCAGTAGGGGAGTCAGCATTATGAAGCTTCATCTGTGGTGGAAATGTGGGAGGTTGGGCTGTGGCACCCTAGCAGTACCAGCTGAACTCGGTTGAGTCCCTGATTAGGCTGAAGGAACATAGAGAGTAGAGGTCCCCTTTTTGTTTTGTTTCATTGTTGGTGTCGGCTACCCCCCAAAATTGGGGGAAGTGCCTTGGTATATAGATAGATATATATATATATATATATATATATGTATATATATACATATATATACCTATGTATATATATATATATATATATATGTGTGTGTGTGTGTGTGTGTGTGTAGTATGAATAGTTATATATACGTAACGTAGCTTTAGCTCCGTACCCGTTACTTTATTATAACATTCATAATGAGAAAAGTGATAACAATATCATCATCCTCTATTACAAATTGTATATCTATCGTTTTCCCAATATAATACCATCCCTGCATGCGTTACAGCACTACTTAGAATAAGTATAATAAAAACATGCACACCAAGTCACTTTTCATTCATAGAACTTTACTCATCACATTTATTTCAGTGCACTTATCTACATTTCCTCACAAGCAGCAATGCTGCAATAATGTTAATGGACTTTTGCTTTCGCGATCGACTGGCTTTCATGTCTTCTTGGTATAGCTGTATATAAGAGGGATTTTTTTAAATTTTCTAATTGGGAGAAATGAGGGCATGCCATCGTTCAAAGCAACGTGATCCTAACAACTTGATAATATCCTTACTTCATTGATGTAAATTTCCCTATTGAATTTCGGTGTTAATGCGTTGGCAATCTATTTATGGAGTATTTTCCTTAATACATAGCACACAGGAGGTTTTTTAAAACAATTAGAATATAGGAAAAAATAAACCCTCAATCATAGCCTCTGTATCATGGTCTTCTTCCACTGCTTTTCCAACTTAGCCAGTAACAAACGCAACAACAACAAACACAACAACAACAACAACAACAATGATAATATAATAGTAATAATAATAATAATAATAATAATAATAATGATAATAATAATGATAATAATAATAATAATAATAATAATAATAATAATAATAACATCTTATCCTCTAATTTCTTTGTAGGTTTTGTAACAATGTGTCGTGAGAATCCAATTTTCTCCAAATTAAAATGGCATAAGTTTATAGACGTCATCTCCATTAATAGTCCGTAGTTGCAGAGACATTTAGATTTTGTTTTACTTTTTTAATAGGAAGAGTAAATGCCATGATGAAAGTTGTTCTAATCTAAGTCAATGTATACACCAAGGGCTTAAAAATATACAGGATTTTCAATAGACTTCTGAATGACGAAGGTGTATTTTATCTTAGAAATGCAATGAAAATGGAATCTCTATTTAATGTTAGTATTTAATGAACGATGAAAATATCATTGAACTTTTCAAGACCAGATGTGTTATGCTAGTTCCACCTGGGACAGCTATGGAAATAAATCTGAGAAAATTATACGATGTTTGCATCCCCTTTCGCAAATACGTTATGTTGAATGACAATTGGCGTGGCTCCAAGTCTGGCTCGCTTTTATTTACACTCTTGGGTTACCGTTATCCAATCGTTATTGGTTCGTAAATTATACGCTATGTATCTGGAATGCATTCATATAATTCGTAGTATGGATGTGTTAGGTATGCATACACGATACATACGCTCCTATTACTGAAAAAAATGCTATAAAACTAATTAATTTTCTTTTCCTGTTTGGTACATTTATATATTCAGACGAATTCGTGTAATTGTTATTTTTTCCTAAGACATTTTTCACTGACCAAGTGATTGTTAAGCTGATTACATCAAGAAAGATAGATTGAAATAACATTATTATCAAGTGTAAACTCGGCGTTGTTTAATCTAATTTATTTTTTTCGAAAGCCATCGCCAGTTAGAAAGTGCTCTTTGATTGAAGTACTGGTGACTTTCTTAAACTTTAGAAATTCCCCACAACATTTGTTTTATTACTGAATATATTTCTTCTTGTCTTGCGTGTGCGAGTTACTTTTCTACCTGATTTACTCAGTATAGACATACCTAGACCACCAAAAGGGTTTATAGCTCACATACTGTAGTAAGTAGTAGGTTGGCCATGGCACCAGCCACCCTTGAGATACTACCGCTCGAGAGTTATGGGGTCTTTTGACTGGCCAGACAGTACTACATTGGATCCTTCTTTCTGGTTATAGTTCATTTTCACTTTGCCTACACACACACAGCGAATAATCTGGCCTATTCTTTACTTATTCTCCTCTGTCCTCTTAGATATGACAACACTGAGATTACCAAACAATCCGCTCCATCCAAGGGGTTAGTGCCCTGTAATTGTTCAGTGGCCACTTTCCCCATTTTAAGGGTAGAGGAGACTCTTTAGCTATGAGGATACTCCAGAATCAAACCATTGTTCTTTAGTCTTGGATAGTGTCATAGCCTCTGTACCATGGTCTTCCACTGTCTTGGGTTAGAGTTCCCTTGCTTGAGGGTACACTCAGGGATGCTGTTCTGTCTTGTTTCTCTTCCTCTTGTTTTATTAAAGTTTTTATAGTTTATGTGGGAGATATTTGTTTTGGTGTTGTTACTCTTCTTGAACATTTCATTTTTCCTTATTCCCTTTCCTCACTGGGCTATTTTCCCTGTTGGAGCCCATGGGCTTATAGCATTCTGCTTTTCCAACTAGGGTTGTAGCTTAGCAAGTAATAATAATAATAATAATAATAATAATAATAATAATAATAATAATAATATTCATGAACACCTGAAATTGAAATTTCCCTGTTTGATAACATTCCCTGCAATATATAATATTGTACCAACCGTGTGTCACACAATTATACATAATTATTTTGTATATATTATGCTTGTATCTGCGCTCTTCCCTCGCACTAAAAAGAACCTGAATGATCATGTCTCCGTTTTGCTCAGTAACATTATCTGTCTCTCGAACAGGTCATGTCCTGTTGCCTTGAGATTTTGTATATAAAGAAGAATGTTCCTTAATAAATAACTCAGTCGTTTCCAATCTGCCTTTGAGTTCACATCCTCTCTCGGCCCGTCACATTGGTGACCCCGGAAGTCGACTCGCTCCCACCGCCTCCCACCCCCACCCCCTCGCCCCTTCATCGTTGGTACTATGGCGGACTCTACGGCAGTTGGTGCTGCGGCCGCTCCATTCAAACTTTCATCGTTTGCCAGCGGAGAGGCGTTTGCTTGGTTTCAGCGCGCAGAAGTCCAGTTTCGTATCAGGGGCGTGACTCGCTCAACCACCAAAGCGGATTATGTTCTCGCGGCGATACCCGAGGACACCTTCCCAGAAATATCCGACTGGCTTTGTGAACAAGGAGACACCCCAATAGCGTATGACGACCTCAAATCATACCTTCTGCAGCAGTACTCGCCGTCGCCAGCCGCCCGTATAGCAAAGCTTTTTCAGCTCTCGCAACAACCGTTGGGGGACCAAAGGGCTTCGCTTGCCCTCAGGGAAATGACCAGTATCTCTCGCCTTCAACCTGCCGCAGACGGCTCTCCTCGTGAGGTGAACCTACTCCGTGCCCTTTGGATACGCCGTTTACCTGAACCAGTGCGCGCTGCCATACCCGATGTCGATAGTTTACCCATAAAGGACTTGATGACCAAAGCCGACGCCCTTATGGACAGCCACTTCAAGACCTCCATCAACGCCTCCACCCCTGACGACGAGGATGCCTATTCAACGTCAACCGAAGCTGACATGAATGCCGTAGGACATACACGCCTACCCCGTGACGTGCCGAAGCGGCGACAAAGCCGCCCACCACCCACCAATCGCTCGCGCCCCAACGAACGACTTCTACAGCCACTTACTACCTCCCATCCGCCGCAGTTTTGCTACTACCACTTCAGATTCGGGGCAACCGCGAAGAAATGTGCCAAAGATTGTCAGTGGCCAAAATACGTGTAAGTAGGCCATCGCTTGTGGCGGTGGCCTCCCATGTTTCTAATCTTTTCTTTTTACAGGATGCAGGAACGGGCGTGCGATTTTTGGTAGACACGGGTGCTTGTCGTTCTCTTTTGCCAAGGAAACTCTTCAAGGCACAACGTAGTCTGTCTACATCTGCCGACGTCCGCTTGGTAGCTGCCAACGGATCTGCGATACCCACCTACGGTTACGAGAGCCTCACATTATCGTTCGGAAATGGTAAATTCAATTGGAAGTTTCTCGTTGCTGACGTCACAATGCCAATCCTCGGTGCGAATTTCCTCTCTCATTTCCACATTCTGGTCGATGTCGCCCACCGACGATTGGTCAACGCAGACTCGTACTTGTCGACACCTCTTCAACCCGCCCCCTCTAACCTCGCTCTCCACATCAGCGCACCCACGGATGCCTACGCCAACCTCCTCACGTCGTGGTCGGAAGTTTTCCGTCCAGAACTTCGCCAAACGCCCACGGTTCCTGCCAAGCACGGTATTTATCACCATATCAAGACGACGGGACCCCAAGTCTTCGCAAAATTCAGAAGTCTGGCACCGGAACGATTGGCAGCCGCCAAACATATGTTCGCCGAAATGGAGAAAATGGGCCTTTGCCAAAAGGCCTCCAGCCCATGGTCGTCACCCTTACACATCGTTCTGAAGAAAGAGAGCTCCCTCCGGCCGTGCGGGGATTACAGGCGCCTGAACATGCAAACAGAACCGGATCACTACCCCCTCCCAAACATTGCCGATGTAACCTCCTACTTGCACAAAGCAAAAGTTTTCTTTACGCTCGACCTCCTGAAGGGATATTATCAGGTGCCTATGAACCCAGAAGACATCCCCAAGACCGCCATCACCACTCCGTTTGGCACATACACCTTCAATTACTCCTGTTTTGGCCTTCGTAATGCTGGGGCAATGTTTCAACGTCTCATGGATGGCATCTTAGGGGACCTCCCTTTCTGTGTATGTTATGTGGACGACATACTTGTGTTCTCCTCAAAAGAGGAATATCTCCGTCACCTGCGCATCGTGCTCGACCGCCTGCAACAAAACGGCCTTGTAGTCCGGTACGACAAGTGTACCTTTGGCACCAATGAAGTGTCGTTCTTAGGGCACCGTATCACTCCTGAAGGAGTCCATCCCCTCCCTGAGAAGGTAGCAGCCGTTCAGAATTTCCCCACGCCCTCGACCGTCAAAGCTCTGCAGGAATTCTTGGGCATGATCAACTATTATCACCGTTTTCCGCCAGCCATTGCCGCCACTCTTGCTCCCCTCTACGCCTCCCTCAAGGGCAAGCCAAAGGACCTGTAGTGGGGTCCCCTTCAAGAAGCAGCCTTCTGCAATGCAAAGAAGGCCCTATCAACTGCTGCGGCTCTCACTTTTCCTATCCCACACGCCCCTCTCCTTCTCTCCACCAATGCCAGCGACGTCGCTATTGGTGCAGTACTCGAGCAGGTGGTCAAAGGCTCGCCCCGCCCATTGGCCTTCTTCAGCAGAAAACTGTCCAAGGCAGAATCTGGTTATTCTACCTTCGATCGAGAATTGCTGGCGGTGCACTTGGCTGTTCGTCACTTTCGCCATTTCTTAGAAGGTACGCCCTTCGTCATTCGTACAGAGCACATGCCTCTGGTGCACGCCTTCACTCGACAGTCTGACGCCTGGTCCGCCCGTCAACGCTGACATCTCTCCACCGTGGCTGAATACAATTGCACCCTCCAATACGTCCCTGGGAAAATTAATCCCGTTGCCGATGCCCTGTCAAGAAACACGTTGGCTGCCGTTCAACTGGGATTAGATTACAACGCCCTGGCTGAAGCCCAACGACAGGATCCAGAGTATCAAGCTTGCAGGACATCCTGCACGTCCCTCCGTTGGGAGGATTTTCCCCTTGAAGACTCCAACACCACCCTCCTCTGTGACGTCAGTACTGGTAGACCGCGACCTTGGATTCCTGCTCCCATGCGCCGACAGGTGTTTGATTTCATCCACGGCCTTTCACATCCCTCGTGCCGTTCTACTGCACAGCTGCTGAAGGCAAAGCTCATTTGGCACGGCATTTCTAAGGATGCTAAGGATTGGGTCCGTGCGTGTACTCTTGCCAAACTTCCAAAGTACATCGACACACGGATTCAGGAGTGGGCACCTTTCCTCAACCTCAGCGTCGTTTCGCACACATTCACGTCGACGTTGTAGGCCCCCTACCTACATCACAAGGACATCGTTACCTGTTTACCGTCATCGACCGCTCCACTCGTTGGCCTGAAGCCATTCCCATGGAAACTGCAACGTCCGCCTCATGTACATCTGCCTTACTCTCTGGATGGATTTCAAGATTTGGTATCCCTGAGCATATTACTTCTGACAGGGGAACAACTTTCACCTCTCAATTATGGACGTCATTAGCGAATCTCCTGGGCATCACCCTACATCAGACAACGGCCTACAACCCCGCTGCCAATTAAATGGTTGAACGTTTTCATAGCACCCTCAAAGCAGCTTTGATGTCCCGCTGCAAGGATTGCAACTGGTTTACTCAGCTTCCCTGGGTCCTCCTTGGACTAAGGACCACTCCTAAAGACGCCCTTGACGTCTCGGCAGCCGAAATGGTGTATGGCGACCCGTTGGTCGACCCTGCCGAATTTTTTCCTTCTACGACCTCCTCCGACGATCTCCAGCGCATACGTCACGTCGTGGGAAAATTTACTCCGTGCCGCCAGACTTACAAGCCCCCAGCGAAGCATCACATACCAACGGACTTGCACTCTGCAACGCACGTCTTCCTGCGCAACGACACCAGCAAGCCACCACTAACGCCCCCTTACACGGGTCCTTTCCTTGTGATCCGACGCAGTCCGAAAGCATTCCTCCTAAACATTCGGAGCAAAGAAGACTGGGTCTCCATTGATCGTCTAAAACCTGCTTATCTTCTGCCAGATGACCCGCCTACAGTTCGCCTCTCTAGATCAGTGCACCCTATTTAACATGTACAGTATGTCATTTTTAGGGGGGTAGCCATGTACCAACCGTGTGTCACACAATTGTACATAATTATTTTGTATATATTATGCTTGTATCTGCGCTCTTCCCTCGCACTAAAAAGAACCTGAATGATCATGTCTCCGTTTTGCTCTGTAACATTATCTGTCTCTCGAACAGGTCATGTCCTGTTGCCTTGAGATTTTGTATATAAAGAAGAGTGTTCCTTAATAAATAACTCAGTCGTTTCTAATCTGCCTTTGAGTTCACATCCTCTCTCGGCCCGTCACAATATCCTTCAAAATATTACGCTAAATGAAACAATTAAAGTATTTTGGAAGGACACCAAATCCTCTGGAAGCAGAGGAGCAATTTTAATTGTGAATGAATCGAAATGAATACGGAAAGGTATATGAGTGGACGTGATATATATGACAATTTTGTAGGATGAAGAGGCCGAGTAAGAACCCTTTTATTGCGTTCCATTTAGGTTGCTGGCTTTATGTATGGCTGTATGAGATGGCCTTTCGGCTATGGGAGGGTTTGTGTCGCTTTTGCAGCTCTTCTTAGGTTCGTTGCAATTTATTCTTTCCATATTCATGTAAACGTGCATTCCTATGCCTGATTTTTTTTTCCAGTAAACCTTTTGTTATAAACTTACCAGGAATAAAAGGTCTTTGACATTGATTTTTTAAGTGCCAGGCTTCTAGCATTATAGGTACTTTGCCCTCTATTGTGAGGTGCCATACTCCTAGTATTAGAGGCTCTTTGATCTCTATATTGAAGTTCTTCACTTCTGGTATTAGAGGCTCTTTTACCTTTATTAAGTAGCTCTTTACCTCCAGCATTAGAGGGTCTTTGACATCTATTTTTCAAGTGCCATACTTCTAGCATTAGAGGTTCTTTGTCCTTTATTCTGAGGTGCCATACTTCTAGTATTAGAAGCTCTTTGACCTCTATATTGAAGTTCCTTTCCTCTAGTAGTAGAGGCTGTTTGACCTCTATTTAGTAGCTCTTTACCTCCAGCATTAGAGGGTCTTTGACATCTAATTTTGAAGTGTCATACGTTTATCATCAGAGGTTCTTTGACCTCTATTTTGGGGTGCCATATATCTAATATTAGAGGCTCTTTGACCTCTATTTAGTTAAGCTGAAATTTGAACATTTACAATGGTAGTTAGAAAAACTCTTGAAAACAATTCACCAAATTTTTTATAAATATTTCAGAGAAGTAAAAATGCTATAAATTGTCTATTCCGACTGCTTGAAGGTGGTTATATCTAGGGGTAATTTCCAAACTACTTTCAGCTTTTCCAACCTCACCTGTATAAACAACAAAAAGGAATATATAAAGATATAATAAAAGAAAGGAAATTATATAAATTCAATTTGAACAAAGTATATATGAATAAATGGTAAATTGCATATATAATCTATATAAACCTGATAAGCAATTACCGATAATGTTGGAAGTGCTCGCCAATGTAAGAAACCGGGAATTTATCCTCGGACGAAGCCACTTCAATTAAACATATGGATAAATGATATCCTGGAAAATGAAATACATTTCGACATCAAACAATATCCTGAAGCTATAAATATAAGCAATATAATTTTGTATAATGTATTTACTATAACATTCATCCTTCGAATTAAATCTAATATAAAGTCTTACCAATAATATAGATACGAAAGATGAACGCAGGCTGATAACCCAGGACGACCTAGCTTCACCAATTATACCTAAGCAAAAGTATTGTACAAATAGACCAAATTAATATGAGGAGCTAATATAAAAATTAGTTTAATAGTACACAATATATATATATATATATATATATATATATATATATATATATATATATATATATATATATATATATATATATATATATATATATATATATGTATATATATATATATATATATATATATATATATATATATATATATATATATATATATATATATATATATATATATATATATATCAGAGAGGAAGGAATTTATTTTTATATTGGTGCTTTGAAGGCTTAAGGCAACGGATAATGATTACCATTAGACATTACGAAACCCCTAACAATGCTTGGTTCTCACCTTTATCCATGCAAGCTACGAGACGAGTTGAATGCCCTCGAAGTTTAAAGCTTCATGCCGAAGAAAGCTCAAAGTCCAAATTAAGGGAAGTTAGTTCATGTTGAATAACTTCGTCAATGTGGAAACACTTGAATCTCTTAACCCAAACATGGTTAGGTAAAATAGCAGCCCAGCACAAATTCAATGGTATAAAAATCTTGAAGCACCAATCTAGCAGCTCAAATCTTCGTGTCCAAATACTGCCAGTGAAGATATGGACGGTATGGTTTGCTAGGCCAGACTGACTTGGGTATATCCATGAACCTCCCAAGTAAAGAGAAAATGGCGTGATTAGAAGGCTTGTTAGCTAATAAACAAGACTTAAATGGTACCAAGCACATAAATGTAATTCAACTAGTTATTTTAATAGTTTAAGAGAAAAGTCCTCCTTACTTCAATAAATACATATATTAATGAACAAAGGTAAGAAACTTTAATTTCTGTTTAGTCCACGAAAGAGGATGAAGATTTTTCAAGGGTAAAAAATCTTTATCGCTGTAAATGAACATATGAAATTAGAGCAACATTTTTCTTGTTCTTTCCTCACTTATCGTAGCAGCTTTTCTATTAGGCCGCGAAGAAATTGTCTTTCTAACAGCACCAGGAACATTCTTAGTATCACTTTTACAAACTATATCATCAGTAGTATTACCCTCAAGGAAAGGAATTATTTGACTTACATGTAATTTAGTAATCTTTTTAGTTTTCCCTTTCAGTACAGTTACTTCGGTCACCTCTCCCAAATCATTACTTACAACTTCGCGAACTAATCCTAGGGGAAAATTACTCCTTTTAGTATGTTCCTCCTTCACAAGAACTACATCTCCTAGCTTTATCAATGCATGAGAAACCGGACGATACCTGTCCTTTCGGTCAATAACTTGATATAATAGATTACCTAAAAATTCATTATGATAAATATTATTAAGATTTTCTTTAACCTTGCACAACCCCTGGTAACTCCTCTCTATGTCTCTGGAATCAAAATCTGGATCCTGTGGAATGCTCTGCAATTCAGGAATCAAATTTAAGGAAGACAGCTCATACCCTCTGATCAAATGTTCAGGGGTAATTGGTTCAGGAAGAGAATCTTTACTATCATTTCTAACAACTTCCTTAAAAGCTATGGGATGTCTATTAGCAAGATGGATCATATTACATACTAAAAATTCAAAATCCGAATAGGATAAAATGTTATTCTTTATTGCTCCAAAAATTAACCTTTTTGCTATTTTAAGGCACACCTCAACCATAGATCCCAACTGACTAGCACCTTTGCAATATTGTTGAAAGGAAAGAGGGGCAACATTATTTTCTTCAAAATAAAGCAAAGTTTCTGGATCCCTGATAAATGAGGTAATAATATTAGCTCCGGCTACAAGCTGCGATCCCTGATCACTAATGCACAACTGAGGGATCCCATACTCCAAGCAATGCATCTGAAAAGCTCTTAAAAATTCACTCACATTTAAACTTTTAACTATCTTCATATTAATTGCTCTCGACCACGTATAAGTCAAACATAATAACCATACTTTATGTGTCCCACCACTAATTTTAACTGAAAATGGACCAAGATAATCTATAAATATATTGGCAAAAGGTACATTAGGTGGATTACAACGGAAATCTCTATTGGAATTCTGATTAAGTTTTATGTTACGACTATTGAACCGACGACAATGAATACACTGCTTCAAAGCTTTCTTAACAGTAGAAAAATGTTTGGGTATGAAATAATTTCTTCGTAATTCGGTCAATACGGCATAACTACCAGAATGAAGTAATTTAACATGAGCATTCATTATAATAAGTCTTGTGAGATAACTATCATTAGGCAGTAGAATGGGAAACTTGTCATCTTTGTTTAAATACCACTTCTTAAATTTTCTTCTTACTCTAAGCAAACCTTGCTCATCAAAAAATATGTTAAAACTTTGTCACAATAGAAGGAATGTCTTCAATAGGCACAGAAACTTGTCTGAAATATTAAAAAACTTCAGGAAAAAATTTGTTCTGCTCTAAAGATATCAATAAATTAATGGCTTGAGCAAAGTAGGAAGTACTAGAATCATCATTATCACACTTCAACCCTGCTCTTAACTTTCCATTTCTGGACACACATCAAAACTCTCCGATATACTAGCACTAGTCTCCTAAAACTGGAAAACTTGTTAATATCAATGAGAGGCTCCGCACTGGACAAAAGCATAGAAAGACCATGGGAACAATTGCTCTCTTCACCAATTTCAAATGCTGGTATTGTGGCTGATAGCTCTGGAATATTGGCTTCATCCAAACTAGGTCCTGAAAAATAATTTGAATTCATAAGCTGATTATACGACACACATCTTGTCACCAAATCTGCAGGATTTGCCTTACCAGAAACAAATTTAAAAGTAACAGGAAACATTTCACACTTTCTCTGAATATTATGAATCCTGTTGCGAACAAATGTTGTTTGTTTATTCATTTTATCTAGTTTAGATGAAGATGCATCAAGCCAATGTAAAGCACAAATGGAATCTGTATATAAAGTTATATTCACAATCTGTAGAGGCTTCATGCAATGTGACCCAGACAAGTCATTGAAAATTTCCATAGCACATTCTACTCCTAAACCTATTGCATTTAACTCAAGGGCTGGTATCGACTTGCCATCTAGCTGTTTATTAACTAGTCTATTCTTGGCATGAACGAAGCTAAGCTTATTAGTTTCCTTATGAAGCAAATAAAGGACGCATCCATATATATCACGACTGGCATCAGTAAACACTACAATACTATATTTACCATCACGAGGGCCAACAAATCTAGAAATACGTAAAGGTGCTGCTCTGTTACACTGTTTTGAAATATTTTTCCATTCCTTCTGCAACTCCTGAGATAGTATTTGATCCCATCAAAGTTTCTTTTGACACTGTAATTTATGCATAAATAATCTACACCTGTTGAATAATGGCAAATTAAATCCAAAGATATCGAACTGGGAAGCAATAGTTTGCAAAATGGACCTTTTAGTCTTGGCTTCAGCATTTAGATTAATGGGCTTTGTAAATATCTCATCAGAGTACCTATCCTATGTTAGACCGAACAGTTTATTTATTTCAGGAGTGACTACTTTATTCTCTACATCAATTTCATCCTGTAAATCCCTATCATTTGTGACAATCTGTTGAACCTTGAAATTGTATGGCTCAAAAATACATGGAATCTGTTTATAAGCCCAATATAAACTCTCTGAATCATTGATAGTTACAGCTCCATTATCCATATATATATATAAGTGAATATATTGAATGCTTCAATTCAGACAACATTGACTGGTCAGATGCTTGTGCAACTAATATGTAATACAGAGATATCATAAGTTTTTGGGCTGCATCTTAATCCAAACAGAAGCCTAACATTCTTAAATGCAACCATGGAAAAATCTCCCTTACTAACATTTCTGTACCAGTAAAACAGTAATCTAGCTTGGTCAGCTTCACTTAAAGCAAGCATATCAAACACCTTCTGCAAATCAAAAACTAACAAATTCTTATCAAACCGTAAATTAAGGAAAGATGATGACAATTTCTGATTCAAAATAGGTCCTGAAAACATACACTGGTTATGTGATAAAGATTTGCTTTTAGAAGATTCCTTGAGATTGGACAAAAACACTACCCTACATTTAGTCGACTCTCTGTCTGGCTTAAAAATAGGCATATGAGGCAAAAAAGAGAAGTAGGGATGTTCAGCCTTGTAAACCTCTAAATCATATATTGGCTCAATGATACCCAACTTAATCTGCTCTTTAAAAGTTTGATCAACTAATTGTAAATGATCTTCATTCTTCATGAGCTTCTTAAGGTTTGACTGTAGTATGAGCTTAGATAACACCTCATTTTTTGAAAGTAAATGAGACCCTTTGGTATTCCATGACAAAGGAACTTCTATCCTTCCGTCAGATCTTCTACTAATCTGTTTTAAAATAAATTCAGTTAACTTTTCGTCAAGGTCTGTATTAGTTCCACAATAATTCGTTTGATCATAATTCAAGAAATACTTGCACTCAGATTCGAGAATTTGATCAGTGGCACGCTACAATTGTCCCTTCAAAATATCACCCTTATCATTAAGGACTGAAAAAAATGTATTAATAGTAAACCCTGATAGGTAATTCTCTTCCAAAATATCAACACTATTGCTAAGAAAAAATGAATTGCTATAAACATGGATATTAGAACCATTAGCTTCCTTACTTACTGATAAACCAGCTCCCAATCCCCCATCTGTACCTCTGAAATTGGCAAGCAAAGCTTCAATATTACCAGTGAGCATTATTCCTACCTTAGATTCAATGTACACAGAGGGACTCACATTACCAATCACTATCTCTTTTCCCGTTAAGCAACTGAAAGAATCTGTGCCCAGCAAAAGATGCACATTATCAATTTTCCTCAAATTACTATTCAACAATTTATCAGCAAGAACTAACCCTTTACTATGCACAGCTTCAACAAGTTCACCAAGAAAGGGTAAAGCCTGCCTGACACTTGCGTGCATTTTTGCCACGCACTGGCACGCATTGATGCGCGCCAGTGCGTGCCACTTTGTGGCACGCACTGGTGTTTTTCCCGCACTGTTCACGACCAGTTCACTCCAGTTCGCGCATCGTTCACGCGACGTTCACGCAATGGCACGAATTGGCACGCGTAGTTCATGAGAAGTTCACGACACGTTCACACGAGTTCCCTCATCATTCCGCATCGTTTTCGCATCGTTCACGCCAGTTCACGCCTGTTCACGAATTGGCCACTCCATATAAAAACGGGGCTTCTCCAACCCGAGGACATTCTTGGATTGGCTTCAGAAGAGACAACAATGCTTTCTGTCAGAGACACCATTGCATTGAGAAGAAGAAACGTATCTTTTTCGTTTGTATTTTTTGTTGCCCTTTATTTTTGTTTCAATAAGAAAGCATTTGATTTTCATATAAATAGCTGACATAAAATATGTACAAGTATTAAGAAAGCATTTTATTTTAACATTAAAAGCAGCAAACATGAAAAGTTTTTAGGCTGTTGATTTTAAGGTAATAGAGAAAAAAAGTGTGTTGAAATAAGAAATCATTTTATTTTTGCATTAAAACAGCAAACAGAAAAAATTTGTTTTGCCCTTCATTTTAAGGTAATAAAGAAGAATAAGTATGTTGATGAAATAAAACATCATTTTATTTTTACATTCAAACAGCAAACTTAAAAATTTCTTGGGTTTATTTTTCAGTTCATTTTTATTTAAAACAAAAGTTTTGGGTCTTGATTGGTAATAGAGGAAAATAAGTGTGTGCATGAAATAAGACATCATTTTATTTTTACATTCAAACAGCAAATATAAACAATTATTAAGTTTATATTTTTCTTTCCTTTTCATTATTTTTTTTCGTTTCCTTTTTGTTTCTCTTCATTATAAAGTTATAGAAATAGTTTGAAATAAGACATCATTTTATTTTTACATTCAAACAGCAAATATAAAAATTTATTTGGTTTATTTTTCTTTCCTTTTCATTAATTTTTTCGTTTCCTTTTTGTTTCTCTTCATTATAAAGTTATAAAAATAGTTTGAAATAAGATATAATTTTTTTTCACATTAAAACAGCAAATATGAAAATTTATTAGGTTTATTTTTCTTTCCTTTTCATTAATTTTTTCGTTTCCTTTTTGTTTCTCTTCATTATAAAGTTATAGAAATAGTTTGAAATAAGATATAATTTTGTTTCACATTAAAACAGCAAATATAAAAATTTATTAGGTTTATTTTTCTTTCCTTTTCATTAATTTTTTCGTTTCCTTTTTGTTTCTCTTCATTATAAAGTTATAGAAATAGTTTGAAATAAGATATCATTTTTTTTTCACATTAAAACAGCAAATATAAAAATTTATGAGGTTTATTTTTCTTTCCTTTTCATTAATATTTTCGTTTCCTTTTTGTTTCTCTTCGTTATAAAGTTCACGCCACTTCCTGCATCGTTCACTCCAGTTCACTCCAGTTCACGCCAGTTCCCGCACTGTTCACTCCAGTTCACTCCAGTTGGCGCATCGTTCACGACTATTTCACGGCCATTTAGTGCGTGCCAATTCGTGCCACAAACTTTAAACATTTCAAAGTTTTGGGCCCGCATGGCACGCATTGGTACGCTCTGGCACGCGAGTTCCCGCACTGTTCACGACATTTTCACGGCTCGTTCACGCGAGTTCGCGCATCAATGCGTGCCAGTGCGTGCCACGAATGCGTGCAAGTGTCAGGGGGGGCTTTACTCCAAATTAATGCTTATCTCCGGAACCACAATTGCCAAAATATGCTCCACTGAATCTCCAATCCTAAGAGGAATCTTAATAACTTTAGTACAGTACCTTTTACTCTCATTAAAACCCTTGACAGTGAGCTCAATGTTTGAGTGAACAATTTTAAACTTGTGTGAATTTGCTAATCTAGCAGACACAAATGTACTCTGAGAACCGCTGTCCTTCAAACCCCTATAGACACTATCATTGCCCTCAAGAGCAAAAGTAAATGTGGGCAATATGGAATTCGTCGAATACTGTTGTGTTATAGCAACTCCACTGCTAGCCTCCTGTTTGGCATTAGAATTAGTCAAGAGATGATCCACCCCATGCAGATTCTGGCACACAAAGGAAACTCATGTGATAAGCATTACAATTTATGCAACACTTTTTAAACCTAAACCTACACTCGCTAGACATATGGTTTAACATTCCACATTTTACACAACCTCCGAAAGACTCAATTATGTGAACTTTTTCTGCAGGAGTAGAGAATTTCTGACATTTATTAACATAATGATTAGTTTCCTTATTATCACTTCTACTACAAAGGAGACAGTTTGGTACAGAAGATTTACGTTCCATTACTTTAGTTTTAATGGCCAAACTATCAGTACTGTCTTTAACAGGAGTATTTCAGAACTTATTTCTGAACTTAATCTCTTAAGGAGTTTTAAATTTCGTACTTTCGTACCTCTCACTAGCATTGAGAAAATTATCAAGAATATCATCCAAAGAGGGGTGAGTTTTCGTGGTGATTTGAACCAAGTGACTCTTGAAATTATCATTAATACCACGCCAAGCAAAAAACCTTGTAAACTCATTAGCATCAATTTTTAACGTCCTAACAGCCTCACAAATAGTTCTCAGATTTGAGATAAATATTAAAGGATCATCCTTCTCTCCAAGCTTAAGATTCAACAATTTCTGGATGGCAGAATTTATTCTAGCTTCTTTAGAAGCAAAAGCTGAAACCAACAACTCCTTGGCATCTTTATAAGATTGCCTGTCAGCTTCCAAGCTATACAACAAATACTTAGCCCTACCATCAATTTGCTGTTTTAGTAAAAGCAACAAATCCCTATCTGGATAACTAAATGCACTGGTTGTGTTTTCAAACTCGGTTATGAACCTTAAAAAATCTTCCCCTTCTCTACTACTAAATTTTGGAAGAGGAGCTGTGGGCTGCTTAAGCAAGCTTCTAGCAGTATCAGTTACATTAGAACGAGGATTTGCAGAAACATCAAGCAAGGGCAATAACCTTTCAATTTTATCCAAATAATCTTGACATGAATTTAATTAAAGTTTCCAAATCAGCCTCAACTACAGTTTCTCTATTAAGAAAATTAGTCAGCTATAATTTTACTATCGAGATCAGACAACTTTTCCTTATAGTGTAAGAGAATAGCTCTCTCAGACAAACGCTCAGAAGCATTAAAGGAATCATAATTATTAACATTATGAAAACATTCAGTGACCTTTTTCCTAATAGTCTTCCGCTGACCTACAAATATCTGTAACTTATTCATATTTAACAAATATAACGAGCTAGAAAAGAAAATTGATTATTGAACTTTGAGCAACCCTCAAACACAAGAATTTTACTCCGGCAAATTCAGCAGTCTCCATCAAAGCCCCACGTTGGGCGCCATAAGCTGAAATTTGAACATCTACAATGGTAGTTAGGAAAACTCTTCAAAACAATTCACCAAATTTATTATAAACATCTCAGAGAAGTAAAAATGCTATAAATTGTCTATTCCGATTGCTTGAAGGTGGTTATATCTAGGGGTAATTTCCAAAATACTTTCAGCTTTTCCAACCTCACCTGTATAAACAACAAAAAGGAATATATCAAGATACAATAAAAGAAAGGAAATTATATAAATTCAATTTGAACAAAGTATATATAAATAAATGGTAAATTGCATATATAATCTATATAAACCTGATAAGCAATTACCGATAATGTTGGAAGTGCTCGCCAATGTAAGAAACCGGGAATTTATCCTCGGACGAAGCCACTTCAATTAAACATATGGATAAATGATATCCTGGAAAATGAAATACATTTCGACATCAAACAATATCCTGAAGCTATAAATATAAGCAATATAATTTTGTATAATGTATTTACTATAACATTCATCCTTCGAATTAAATCTAATATAAAGTCTTACCAATAATATAGATACGAAAGATGAACGCAGGCTGATAACCCAGGACGACCTAGCTTCACCAATTATACCTAAGCAAAAGTATTGTACAAATAGACCAAATTAATATGAGGAGCTAATATAAAAATTAGTTTAATAATACACAATATATATATATATATATATATATATATATATATATATATATATATATATATATATATATATATATATATATATATATATCAGAGAGGAAGGAATTTATTTTTATATTGGTGCTTTGAAGGCTTAATGCAACGGATAATGATTACCATTAGACAATACGAAACCCCTAACAATGCTTGGTTCTCACCTTTATCCATGCAAGCTACGAGACGAGTTGAATGCCCTCGAAGTTTAAAGCTTCATGCCGAAGAAAGCTCAAAGTCCAAATTAAGGGAAGTTAGTTCATGTTGAATAACTTCGTCAATGTGGAAACACTTGAATCTCTTAACCCAAACATGGTTAGGTAAAATAGCAGCCCAGCACAAATTCAATGATAAAAATCTTGTAGCACGAATCTAGCAGCTCAAATCTTCGTGTCCAAATACTGCCAGTGAAGATATGGACGGTATGGTTTGCTAGGCCAGACTGACTTGGGTATATCCATGAACCTCCCAAGTAAAGAGAAAATGGCGTTATTAGAAGGCTTGTTAGCTAATTACTTAGCTCGTAGTAAGCAAGCAGGACTTAGATGGTACCAAGCATATAAATGTAATTCAACTAGTTATTTTACTAGTTTAAGAGAAAAGTCCTCCTTACTTCAATAAATAAATATATACATATACTAATAAACAAAGGTAAGAAACTTTAATTTCCGTTTACCTACATGGCTGAGGACTATGCAGCATGGAGTATATGATGATGAATGGAGAAGTATAGAATAAAAAGCTCAAGATAGAGACGACTGGCGAAATTTAACCTAGGCCCTTTGCTAAATACGCGTAGGCAGAGATGATGATGACCAATAAGCGAAAATATTTACGTTTATATTGTATCGGTGAGTGTTTACCCATCAGTAATGTCTTGGACCCATGTATGTTTTTCTTTATTTAATTCAGATTAGATACGGTTCTCAATATGACTCAAAAGCCAAGGAATGGAAAATATGCTGATAAAAATTGGACCCAATAATACTCAAAGTTACATGCTGCATCCTAAGGATCATGAACAAAAAACCCAAAGGAATAAGAAGCAAATTGTATAAAAAAGAAAACTCGTTAAAATATAAAAATGTTCCAGTGATTTTGAGCCTATCGTGTCTTTAGTTCTACTTTAGCATTGTTGAAACCTACTGCCCTTTCCCATTGTCTTAAAATTTGCAAGTTACATTTAAATAATTTAACCAAAAGTAATTTAATCAAACCATTTACAGAGTGCTTCTTGAAAAAAAAAATCAGTACTCAATATTACTAATGTATATTTAAATAACTCGCATTACTATACTAAGCATAAAAAAAAAAAAAAAAAAAAATAGCATTCGTCTTCGGTAAATAAGTTTTTTTTCTCGGAAATTTCTAGAAAAGCTAATTGATTTTGGATAGTTTATCGTTGAAATTTAAAATTACAGACGAATTAAAAAAAATCGAAATCATTAATTCGACCCATTAATGCACATTCAATTTAATTTATGTTTGAACTAGACTTCTTGATTATGTCCAACGTATCATAGAGCATTTCGATGTCTGAATCGAATTTAAATGTTTTCAATGCACGCCTTAGAATTTCCAATTGATTCCAGCTCACAGCGATTGGAATATGCCATCATCCATTATTCATTGGTTTCGATACGCCGTTTTATTATTGTGGTTTATTCTAGGTGAAATTGTTCCGTGTTCACATTTCTCGTAGAGTCAATTTGATTTGAATTTGGGAAATAAAAATATAGAGATTTAGTTGTTCAAAACATAGCAATTTATATAAAAAAAGATTCTTAAAAAAATGCTTGAAGTTAAAATAGCTAGAACTGCTAAATTTTCTTTAACAAAATTAATAGTTAATACCAAAAGGCAATAGATAATGGAAGGCGACTGTTGCTATTTGAGAAAAGTTATCAAACACATTACCAAAACTACCCTGAGGAAAAGGGTTATAGAAACACTACATGGTCGTGCTTTGAATAAAATTGTATTTACATGAACTGATACCAATGGTGTGCCTTCCTCTACAAATTTATAACTTTTACTGGCTATCAATAAGGCAAGACCATGAAAATACAATGAGATTAAAATGTAAATTCGAAGCATTGCATTTAATTACTATTATTCCTCAATATATTGGAAGTTACCTCGGATTGCCAAAATTTTCTCGACTGTGAAATAAGAAATATCACAGATAATTCAGCATTCCATTTTCTGTCTGAGAATAAAAGTGAAACTGGTATTTTTGCCCTTCCTGTAGGTCACCTGCGACACCTTATATGAACTATAAGGATGGTGTCTGTTGAAGTGGTATCTTATAAGAAAACAAAGAAATCGCCTGACAAAATAAAAGGAAATGGGAAAGATGCATAAAGTTATGCCAACAAAATTAACTATTGGTACTAATAGGTGACATATACATTTATACATGTGCGCTAATACTCGCATCTAAAATGACACATGAAACATAAAACTATTTTCAGCGTGCGTTTACAGCTCCCATTTCTGCTCAATTAGTTTCCGTAATAAATAAATAAAAAAAAAAAAAAAAAAAAAAAAAAAAAAAAAAAAAAAAAAAAAAAAACAGAGCCTTTGATATGGTGCACACGGCTATTACATTACCGTGAGAATATCTCCGGATAAAACGAAATACCGAAGGCAAAATAGTATTGCAAAATATCGTTCATATAATTTTTTTCCCAATAAATAAGCTACATTAATTTCTGTAAACTGATCCAGGTATTTCTCAAAAGCCAATGAAACTGAAAAAATTCCTTATAGATCACAGTGATACGATGTTCAAATAACAAAATACCACAAGGAATATTAGAAAAAAAAGTTTTGGTCTATCCAATATAAACTAATGTTTAATGTTCCTTGTAGTAAAAAAAAAAAAAAAAAAAAAAAAAAAAAAAAATTATTGCGCGTATAAATTGCACTCTGCTGTGGTGTTCTTTGTCATCAAAAATTTTCTGCAATATCCTCCAAATCTTATACCTGGACTCCTTAGGCATGACCTTCACTAAGCGTGAAAAATCCTTACTTCTCCACCTAGTTAATAAGCATGAAAAACCGCAAGAACAAACTCCGAAAACATGTGAAAATTCATCCTTTACTTAAGCAAAACAAAGCCGCCTATCATTTATTATATCATCACTAGTTTTATTGCTTTTCCTTAATTGCCACTTCTTTAGTTTTTATGTGAAAAGATCTTGCAAAGGAAGTTCAATGTGTTTTTATCCTTTCCTATAGATTTTTCAGGAAAATAAAATTTCACTAGAACGACAATTTCGACGTATCTGTTTTGGCATTTTTAAATCCATTCCAAACTTTGTTTTATGATCTGTACAATCAGAATTTTTGAACGAGTGGTCAATATTGATCCTCAAAAGGAAACTCTGTCGTTCAAACTCATTCCTTGACCACCTCAGAGTCAATACACGTTGGACTACCTGATCTAAGAAACGAGGGCTGAGTCTAGCTTGAACTTCATTCACGTAACCTTTTAAGAAAAAGGCATCACCAAAGACCACAAACACATTAGTGCAAGGTTGAAGTACTGTTTATTGAAGTTAAACCCCCACCCGGTGTGAAGGTGCAAATATAATTTACAATAGAATTATGATCTTTTTTATGTGTGCACGTGTACTGTATGTGCAAAATATGATCACAGTTTCCTGTACCAAAAGACCAAGTAATCGAAGTCATTGTATACGCGTTTTGAGGTTTTCTAGTCCCTTCTAATCCTTTTATTTATTCCTGGCATATGTGATTCTCTCTCTCTCTCTCTCTCTCTCTCTCTCTCTCTCTCTCTCTCTCTCTCTCTCTCTCTCTCTCTCTCTCTCTCATTTCATTTGTATAAGGAATTTGGACCATATAGCCTGGTGCTGCGATCGGGGTAGCCATTCAGTACTTAGGTACAACAGGGGGAAATAGCCCCTTAATTGCTGTATGAAGTAAAAATTAAGAGAGGTTGGACAGCAAAATGGAGAAAAGTTAGAAAAAAAGGTGGTAGCGTGGAAGAAACACAAGTGAGCGGAGCTAGGACTGAAGTGACGCTGCAATGACCAATTTGTAGCCTCTTTAGCAAGTTCTATAGAGTATAGAGAGAGGTGCACTGTTAGCACTAACCATATATATTCTCTCTCTCTCTCTCTCTCTCTCTCTCTCTCTCTCTCTCTCTCTCTCTCTCTCTCTCTCTCTCTCTCTCTCAAATTACTTATGAGTAAGTTATGCTTTAAAAATGGCATTTTTAAATTTTTAATCATACATTTTCTCAAAAGTACATAAGTAAACCTAAGATTCTGTTGGCTATGAAGTTCTTTCAAATACTTTTAAAGAACTTTGGTGATATATGCCATTCACAATTGATGAAGGAAGAAAGCATAAAAGGATGAAGATGGATGCAGGGCTTTTCTTCTTATACTTAAAAATTATCAAATACTAATAACCAATCTGCAAAACAGATTACACTCCAAGACAAATCTAAAAAATAACTAAAACATTAAATGATCAAAACACTTGAAACCTATAAAGAAACTTCCGCAAGCAACGGCCTGGAAAATGTTTAAGCGTATTCCATTCAACCAAACTCTCCGGACCTTTTCCTTCAATACTTGAATAGGAAAGAAAAGGGTATCCAGATTACAAGAGTTAAAAACAATCCACTCAATTTCCTCCCTAATCCAGCAACCAGCCAGCGTATGCTTATTTTTCATATGCTCCCCTGCAAGACGTAAAGATGCCTGGAATTCCCTTTACTGCGTTTTGCTCTTTGCATGGTATGTAGGTTGCAGACCAGACACAGAGATAACAGGCTGTGACAAAGAATGTTTCTAGTTCTTAGCAACAGGTTGTCTATTTACCTTCCCTTAATATCCCTAATGGTGAGAGCACAAGGAATATATAATCTTGGAAGCATGACTATTCTAAGAATCTTTCTTGGGATTACCAGACTCACCATTTCTGCTGCTATTAACAAACTATTTTTCTTTCTTCTTCCTTTGATTGTTCTATTTTTTTTTTTTTTTCAGTTTCGTTGTGTAACTTAGAGTAACGTATAAATACTCTCACTCGAATATCACTAAGGTCGCCATCTTAATGTGTTATTCTGATTTCTGATATGTTAAGGTGTTGGGTACAGTGAATACATATATACAACATATATATATATATATATATATATATATATATATATATATATATATATATATATATATATATATATATATATATATATATATATATCGTGCTAGGCGTTATATCTTGGCAATTCAGGCTTGCCAACGGGTTATTATTATTATTATTATTATTATTATTATTATTATCATTAGCTAAGATGAAACCCTAGTTGGGAAAGCAATTTGCTATAAGTCCATGTGCTCCACAAGGAAAAATAGCCCAGTGAGGAAAGGAATAAAGAAAAATAAACGATATGAACAATAATTAGAAATTAATAAGATAAAACATATTTCATATATGAACTATAAAAAGACCTATGTCAGCCTGTTTAACACAAAGACATTTACTGTAAGTTTGAAGTTTTGAAGTTCTATCAATTCAACAACCCGATTAGGAAGATAATTCCACAAAGTGTTCACAACTGGAATAAAACTACTAAAATACTGTGCAGTATTGAGCATCATGATGGAGAAGCCCTGACTATTAGAATTAACTGCATGTCTATTATTACGAGCAGGATATAACTGACCGGGAAAATCTGAATGTAAAGAATGATCAGAATTATTGAAAATCTTATGCAACACGCATAACGAACGAATTAAACGATGGTGCCAGAGATTTATATCTAGATCAGGAATAAGAAATTTAATATACCGTAAGTTCCTGTCCAACAAATTAAGATGAGAATCGGCAGCTGAAGACCACACAGGAGAACAATACTCGTAAAAAAAGGTAGAATGAAGGAATTAGAACACTTCAGAATAGATTTATCACCGAAAATCTTAAAGCGGATGAGCAACCGGATGGAGTAACGAGAACATTGGGTGTAAAGGAAATGCCCCCCCCCCCCCCCCCAATCTCGGTGAAGTCACTGGCAGCCGGGCGACGGATTGGGTTTAAGGCGATAAACAAGATGTCTTCAGCTTCTCGATGCCTGTCGGATGATCTTGCTGGAATTAGTATGAACCGGCAGGGATCACTGACCTTAGTTAGACAGGAACTGGCTATCCTTTGATGAATATAGCCAATGAATCCTCTATGGATTTAGTCAGTCTATGGAAAGAGAAAACGACAGAATGGCCCCAGTCCCGGGCGTAGCGGGGTGTTAAGAATCTCCCGGTTTATAAATACTAACGAAAAATGGAAAATTGGTAACTGGAATGTTAGAAACATGAATCAGTTTAGGAAGCTACAAGTGGAGAATCAATTCATTAAATATAGTTTGGATATCTTGGCCCAAAGTGAAACACGTTGTAAGGGGACTGGTGAAGAAATCTTACATCAAGGGAATATATGAATCTATTCAGGAAGAACAGATATCGTTGGAAGAGAAGGGATAGGTATGATAACGACTCAAAAGCAGAAAAGGCATTAACGGAATGGAGATGTAAATTGTAGATTGTTACTTGCAAAGTTTAAATCAAAGCACTGCAATGTGAGAATTATAGTTTGTTATGCACCAATATATAATTCCCACGGAGAAAGGAAAGGTGAATACTATGAAGAACTGCAGAGTGTAATGGATGAGATCCCAGAGAGAGATATGAAAATTGTGATTGGTGACTTCAATACTAAGTTGGAAGGAATAATCAAGGTATAGAGAATGAAATGGGTGTTGAGGGTCTTGGTGAAGTTGCAAATGTAAATGGAAATTTTTCAAGTTTTTGTTCAACAAACAATCTTGTTATTGAAGGTACTCTTTTCCAGCACAAGAACCTCCACATATATACATGGACTTCACAATGTGGCTACAAAAATTAAATAGACCATAAAGCTATTAACAAGGAAAGAGGGAGGACTCAGATACTGATAGTAATCACCAGCTCCCCATTGCCCAGCTGAAATTAAAATTGAAATCACGCAACAGAAATATAGATAGAATACCTAGGTTTGATACAACTAAGCTTTTAGAAGATTGAGCACAGAGAAACATTTACAATTGAATGTAGGAATCGATTTGCAGTCTTGGATACTTTGAGAGAGAAAGAGCAGACCATTAATGAAGAATGGTGTGAAATTAAGAACATACCTCATGCAGTTACAAGAAGAAAAGCATGGATATCAAATGATACGTGGGGTACTACAAAAAGGAGGCAAACACAAAAAACGATTGTTGAAAGTTTTCGAGGAAGTAATAAAAATTACAAGATAGGGCATGCCAAGTATTCCAGCATTGATAAGTAGGGTCGAAGGAAAAGTCAGGTAAAACTGGAGAAAATATTTGTACGGAATTTTCTACGACCAGCATTATTAACATTTTTCACAACGAACGCATGCATTTTTAATGTTTACTTTTGACTACTTCAAAATCTCTATATCAGTGAGCTTTGGAGTTGGAATGTTCATGTAAGAAACTAACTTTTCACAAATAGGGGACTTACGGCGAAGAGCTAAAATCTAATGAAAAAAAATTAAGCCCGGTGCGAAAATGAACAAATTCTACATACGGAAGCCAGTATGAACTATCAGCTGAACCATTATAGCCTTGGGCTTTTCTCGTATAAAATGTGCAAATGGCAACAGCTAATACTTTACGTAAGTCTTTACAAGTATTTTACAGCCAATGAAGTGTAACTAAACAAGAAACAGTTTGGTACAACTGTATACATGTATCTGTTACAGCATTCGATCGTTTTAATTGGATCTGAAATACGAATGTTAATTGACATGGTCCGAGTCTTCCATCCTTGTCAGTCAAATGACTTCATGATTACTGGCTAATTAATTAAAGGTCTGCGATAATTCTTGCCCCGTACTACTTCCAAGGAGGATCCATATAAACTAGATCGACACAGAATGTGACCGAGTTCAGTTCTAGTTGAAGTATAACCTGTTGCGCGGAATAATGAAAGAATGCAGAGGCATAACAAATAACACATCTACGGCAATTACTGATGCCACGACAAAAGAACTACGACTATGCGATATAAGATTTTTTTTCTTTTTTCTATTCTGGTATGCCGCACATTTTGATACTATGTTAATGAAACCGTCGTCACTGTCATAAGTAAGTCATTTAAAACCCTGAAGCTTCCGGAATTGGTATAATCATGTGTCCATGTATGAAGCGTCGCACTCAAACTTAGATAAACTGCGAGCTACAATTTCAGTATATTTTTCACGGACATGCATAAACACAATCAGTGTTCTTATCACAATTCTCTTGGAGTTTTATTTCTGGAATTTAGACATCACGACACTGCTCTGAGGCCGAGGAGACCATTCAGGACCGAGGTGTACCAGAGAAACTCCTGCAGTTGTACTATTAAGTAAAAGTTAAAAAAGGCTGAACAGCAAGACGGAAGAGGGAATGGAGGTAAAGTAGACTAAAAATGGGTGCTGATTGGGACCAAAAGAACCCTGCAAGATCCTTATATAATGCCTCTCATGACGGTAAAGTTGTGAGGAAAGGATAGGGATCGTCTAAACTAGTACTGTACCTCTTGGGTACAAAAGACACCACACCAGTTTGAATGTTATTTCTGTGAGTTGGTAATAATTAGGTCAGGAATTCATTAATTGCAATTTATTCCGCCTATTTTTTTTATGGAAAATAATTATTTTAAAGCTTTGGAGAGGATATTAATATATTCCTATATATTAGGGACATATCATTATTGCAACTATTTTGTTTATCTTCTTCTCCTTCATACATTTGAAAGCTAATTTGGGAAGAATTCAGGGCTAAGAATCCGGTACTGTAGAGGATAGGTTTTTAAAACGCACTATTGTCTTGATAAACTCCATTACCCCTTATTCTTCTCCTCTCTATATCTCTCCTATATGCATTTTCATAACCCTTTTAAAATCTTCAGTAACTAATGAGGTAAAAAGTCATTACTTAACCCTCTGACATTCTCCTTAAAATGATCTTTGCTTCCATGCATTATTAAGTTTCCCTTCGAGGGGAAACATCCTCTCTTCACATTGTCATTCTTTTTTTTCTCTCTCTTTTCGTGGAACACAGCAGCCTTCATTATCTTCAAGGGAGTCCTGGTTAGAGCCTCTTGGGTACTCTGTTCTTTTGAGTACTTGAGCTTGAGGTACCGGGGAATAACTGCTACTAGAATTCCCATTAAAATCATTATCGGTATTGAGGTTCTTATACGCATACATAGCTCCTGTTATCGGGTTTCCATAATCACATTTATCTTCCCTTTTTTCGAGTTTAAATAATGTTAATTAAATATCCGTTTACAATCAAATCAAAGACAGCATCAACCTTATCAATTATTATTGTTATTGCACCAAGCTGAATAGCTTTCCAGACGAGAACATTATAAAAACATTCTTTTCGGCAGACTTCAATTAAAAAAAATAAGAGTTAATTTCCCTGATGAGATTAAACAGTAACAGTTTGCTTGCGTAAACTAAAGAGTTCTTGGGTCTCTCTCTCTCTCTCTCTCTCTCTCTCTCTCTCTCTCTCTCTCTCTCTCTCTCTCTCTCTCTCTCTGCCTTGTACTCCTTCAAAGATTAGGATTCAAAGACTCGGCAATTTAATTAACCATTTTCTAATATTTGCAACTTGCAAGTTCGGAGAATAGTCCTTAACCAAAAAAAGTTTTTCTTTTTTTTTAAATTGGGCCTGGAAGTGTGTTCCCTCTGCAAATGAATTACATGATGAATTCGTAATCACACTCAATGTACTATATGTATGCTGTCTGATAACTAACTTTCAGACCTGATATTATCATCACATATTAGATAACGTGTAAGATAGAAACGAACCTCTTTACGTCATGCTATATTTGAACCATTTGCTTATAAATGTTTGAATAGCTATTATTTTTTCTGTACTACTAAAGATAAAAAAGGCAACACCCTCGAATTCTTGCCAGTTTGTTATGAAACGACAGCCCTTCCTGTTCTTCTCACACCGAAATAGGAGTGAGATTATAACACTTTTAATGGATTTCTTTAGGGATGACAAACTTCGCTCTAAAAAAAGATAAGACGATGACCCAACTTTTCCAAACTTAAACAAGATTATTAACACCATCAATGTGCAATATTCGGCAAAAAACATCAGTTAAGAAATAAAATCTAAATAAGTTCATATCATTAGATTCAGTGGCATTCTT
>NC_090727.1:107439950-107444950 GCF_036898095.1 Palaemon carinicauda | reverse complement strand
ATTCTTGGGGTAATTTTTTTTTCAGGCAGTGTATTTTCACCTCCTCGGTGTTGTTTTATGTAAATTTAGCGTTTTGTGTGAATAAGTGATCATGGCTGTTAACGTATTCGAACTCCTTAGAGGAGAGGGGTGGCAAGAGAGGTTGGCAGAGTTAAATAGGGAAGACTTGGACATTGTAGCAGAGCATTTTGAATTGGAATATGATGTGTCCATTAGAAAGGGTGTATTGCTATTGCACATTTATGATTATGTTAAAACTGTAAAGACAAGTGGGGAACAAGAGGTGAAACCTGATAATGTAGTGTCAGTAGAAATTTTGGATAGGCAAATTGCCCTGAGACAAATGGAATTTGAAATGGAAAAGTTTAAGTCAGGGGAAAGAGAAAAGGAGAGGCAGCATGAGATTGCTATGAGAAACCCAGTTTCTTTTTCCCCCGCCCATTCCCCAAATAGGTTAGTAACGCCTGCTATTAATTTAGCGCAGGCTCTCAAATTTTTACCTAAATTTGAAGAGAATAATGTAGCAGAGTTTTTTTGTGTCATTTGAGAGGATTGCAGCAAGGTTGGAGTGGCCCCAAGAGTATTGGACCACTCTTATACAAAGTAAATTGGTTGGAAGAGCTCAGAGGGTATATGTAACACTGGAGGAGGATCTATCAGCAGATTATGAAAGTGTGAAGGCTATTGTCTTGAAGGCCTATGAGTTAGTCCCTGAAGCTTATAGGCAACGCTTCCGGAACTTAGAAAAATGTAGGGAACAAACTTTTGTTGAATTTGCCAGGGTGAAGGAACAGTATGCAAGCGATTGATTCAAGTCCAAGGAGGTGGGAGATTTTGAGAGATTGAAAGAGTTAATGTTGGTGGAGGAGTTTAAGAGGTGTGTCCCAGATAAACAAGGTCCACCTCGAAGAGTTAAAACTCGAGACCGTTCAGGAAGTAGCCATCGCTAATGACGAATATTGCTTGTCTCATAAGAGTGAGTTAGGGGGAGTAACGACAAATGTGAAGTCTAGTTGGGTTAAGATGGGTAGGAATAATAATGCTAATCCGAATAATAATGCTAAGGTGTTTAACAGAAATAATCATGGAAGTAATAATAATCAGGGTAATAATCAGGGTAATGCTAATAATATTTTTTCTCCTAACAGAGGTAATAAGCAAAATATATATAATCCAGAGAAATTGAAAACATTGACGTGTTTCTTTTGCAATAAGAAGGGGCACGTAAAGAGCATGTGTTATGCGTTTAGAAAATCTCAAAATGCTAATGTTAGGCCAGTGATGGGCGTGGAAGAGAGAGAGAGAGAGAGAGAGAGAGAGAGAGAGAGAGAGAGAGAGAGAGAGAGAGAGAGAGAGAGAGAGAGAGAACCTACCCCAACAACATCCGCTGATCAATGACTACCTGGTTGTTTTGACAGATTTCTGTCCTTCGGTAGTGTCTCCTTCGCCAATTCGTCCGAGAAAAGACGAGTGCGTATTTTGCGTGATACCGGTGCAGCTCAGTCTTTGATTCTAAGGGAGGCATTACCTTGTAATTTTGTACCCATAAGTGGGGAATTTGTGTTGTTGGCTGGTTTTCCTGATTCCGTAAGGTCGTATGCTATTGAAAATTTTAATTTAATCTGCCCTTCCTTTGCAGGGGATTTGAAATTGGTCATAGTAGATAAATTCCTGGTTAAGGAGGTTGATGTTGTGTTAGGGAATGATGTGGCTATGAAGAATAATAATTGTCCGATATTGATAAACCCTGATAGTGTAGTAGCAGCAGTTACTCGTTCTAGTGCTAGAATTGTTGACGCTGCAGAGTCAACAATTGATGTAGATTTAAGTAGTTTAGATCGTAGTAATAGCTTAGCTGTAGATCTTGTTATGGTAACGGACACGTTAAATTGGACTACTGAAGAGCTAATCAAAGACCAGAAAAAGGAGTTTCGGGAACTCCCTATCGAGTCAGGGAAGGGGTCTGATATGACTGGTCTCAAATTTAAGATAATTAATAATATTTTATATAGGTTGAGTAGGCCTATGGGGGTGGATAATGTTGATTATGAAATTATGAAACAGATAATGGTTCCCTTTGGTTACAGGAAGGAGTTAATGTCATTGGCGCACGAAAGTGGTTTGGCCGGCCATTTTGGAATTCATAAAACTTCTTGCAAATTGTTAGGGAATTATTATTGGCCGAAGTTGAAGGCAGATGTAAAGAAGTTTGTCAATAGTTGTGATGTGTGCCAGAGGGTCGGTAAACCCAATCAGCGGATTCCAAAATCGCCTCTATGTCCTATTCCCGTAGTTTCCGAACCTTTTAAGGAAGTCATTATTGATGTGGTTGGACCATTACCGAAGACACGTAGTGGTAATAAGTATATTTTGACAATCATGGATAGGATGTCTCGATATCCCGAGGCAATACCACTACGTACAATAAAAAGTGTTAAAATTGTAGATGTACTAATTGACTTTTTTACCAGGTTTGGGATGCCTAAGATTATTCAATCGGATTGTGGTTCTAATTTTGTTAGCAGGTATTTCAGAGATAAAATGGCAGAGTTAAATATAAAACATGTGACCTCTTCTCCATATCATCCAGAAAGTCAGTGAGCTCTGGAGAGATTTCATCAGTCCCTGAAATCTATGGTAAAGAAATATTGTTTGATTAATGGTTCTGAATGGGATAAGGAATTACCTGATTTGTTGTTCGCTTTTCGTTCTGTCCCAAGTCAGTCTTTAGGTTTTTCGCCTTTCAACCTTGTGTTTGGCCATTGTGTTCGAGGTCCTCTTGATGTGGTTCGTGAGTCTTGGGAGGGAGACGTCCCTGAGGTTAATTTATTGGATTATGTGTCTAACCTAGGCGATAAATTAACCAAGGCTTGGAAATTTGCGGATGAAAACTTATTATGTAGCCAAAAAAGAATGAAGTTCTTTTTTGATAGAAGGACCAAGGCACGCGACTTAGCGGTAGGCGATAAAGTATTGGTTTTGTTACCCTTTCCAGGGATTCCATTGGAAAGCTTCTTTTTCAGGTCCTTGGAAAATTTTGAAAAAAGTAAATGAAGTTAACTATTTAGTGAAGACACCTCAAAGAAGGAAACCTTTTCTACTGTGTCATGTAAATACGTTGAAAGCTTATATGGAACGGGAAAAAGTCATTCCTGTGGCAACTATTGGAAATACGGTAGATTCTGAGAACAATAACCATTTTTCTTTTTCAGAGGGGGAGGGTATTGATGATAATTGTTTTAATGGATGTGAATGGCGGTCGGATAATAGAAAGTCTTTGGAAAAATTTTCGGGAGTAATTTCACATTTAGGTAAGGAAGAACAAAGGTCTTTGAAAAAATTTAGTATCTAATTATAAAGAATTATTTTCGGATGTACCGGGTGAGGACTTCGGTCCTTGAACATGATGTAGAGGTAGGTAGCGCCACTCCTGTGAAACAATCTCCTTACAGGTTGAATCCCTTCAAAAATGATGTTGTAGCAAAGGAAGTGGATTGTATGCTAAAACATGACCTAATTAAACCTAGTCAAAGTCCTTGGTCATCACCTGTTGTATTGGTAAAGAAATCCGACGGTGATTTCAGGTTATGTTTTGATTACCGTAAGTTGAATGAGTTATCTAAATCTGATTGTTATCCATTACCTCGAATTGAGGATTGTATTGATCGAATGGGGAAGGCCAAATACATTAGCAAATTCGATTTGTTGAAAGGTTATTGGCAAGTTCCTCTTTCAAAGCGGGCAAGGGCCCTGTCTGCTTTTGTAACACCACAGGGATTGTTTCAATGTAAAGTTATGCCGTTTGGTATGAAGAACGCGGCTGTCATATTTCAGAGGTTAATGAATACTTTAGTCCATGGTTTAGAAGGATGTGTTGTGTATATTGATGATATTGTTATTTATAGCGATGATTGGGAAACCCATTTAAAACGTATTAGGGCACTATTTGAGATGCTGAAAAAGGCAAATTTGGTAATTAATTTAAAGAAAAGCGATTTCGCAAAGGCGAAGGTGGTATATTTGGGTCATGAGGTTGGTAATGGTAAAGTTGCTCCTAAGCAGGCCAATATCGAAAGTATTGAAAACATGGTAGTCCCTAAATGTAGGAGGGATGTCAGAAGATTCCTTGGTTTGAGTGGGTACTACCGAAGGTTTGTTAGGATTTTTTCGGATATAGCCGATCCGTTAACAAATCTCTTGAGAAAGAAGGTAGCATTTGTCTGGACGGATGAAACGCAAAGGGCTTTTGATAATTTAAAAAGAGTTTTAATTAATTTCCCTGTCTTGAGAGCTCCTGATTTTGACCTTCCTTTTTCTCTTGCCACGGATGCAAGTGACGTTGGTGTAGGAGCGGTGTTGTTGCAGAATGACGAGCAGGGAGTTTCTCATCCTGTCGCATTCTTTTCAAAAAAATTGTCCTCCGCCCAACGTAGGTATTCCACTGTGGAGAAAGAGACTCTTGCGTTAATATTCGCTATTAATCATTTTCAGGTTTATCTCTCCTCCTCAGATACACCTATTAAGGTCTTGACAGATCATAATCCCCTGACCTTCATCAGCAGATACAAGAATAAAAATCAACGATTGATGAGGTGGAGTCTCATGCTGCAAGAATGGAATTTAGAATTTTCCCACATCCCAGGAAAAGATAATATTGTTGCCGATTTTCTCTCTCGCAGCGTTGAATATTAGATTATTGACAGAGGGCTATGCAGTTATTAAAGGTAGTATCTGTATCGTTCTAATTATGGTGTGTGTGCTGTTGAAGTGGGCACGTAGTGAGTAGAAGTAAATGTATATTTAAGATTTATTAATCATGGTTTGTTTACAGAAGACTATAATGTTCTGGGTATATTATATGGGATCTTTAAGGTTAAAAGGTGAGGGTGATCACTGGTACTTTCTAATGATTGATTAATTAGATGGGTCATGGGCTCACGGGTCTGTAGCACAACACAGCCGTTTTTTAGGCGCTACAAGCTGGTGTATGCGTGGTACCC
>NC_090727.1:107424950-107432450 GCF_036898095.1 Palaemon carinicauda | reverse complement strand
CACCGAATAGTCTGGCCTATTCTTCACACATTCCTCATACTTTACTTTGATGGCTGCTTTTCCGGTCCCATACATCAAAGGAACCCCACTCTCTACGGGACCTCCACTGTCGTTTTATCTTATTCGTTCAGAGTATTTAACGTTTCATGTCTCATATTCTTCATTTATTGTTAAATCGTCACTGTCAACAGACTCATGAAATAAGAAAGTCTTCAGTTTCCTCTTGAAAGCCTTAATGTCTTCAATAATGCGAATGTTTCGTGGGAGATAGATTTGAAATAGGTCTATATGAGCTTAATTCCTGGTGGTCCAGTACATTCTTCGGAACTGGTGTGATTATAGCCATTTTCTCAGATTTAGGAAACTCACATTCATCAATGCTTGCATTTGCTATTCTTATCATTATTTCGGCTAGACTAGAAAAGTCTCTCCCTCCAATTACTTCAGATATTGGCATAGGATCCATCACGCAGTTTGTTTTCTTTGCTCTCTTGATAATTCTGGTGATGTCCTCTTGTGTTATGTTGTTAAATCGTATTAATTTTGTCTGTGTGCCTGGTGTCTTATTAATCTGATGTTGAGTATTTACAAATGACCTGGTTATGTTTTCAATTTTGTTTTTAAAGAATACTAGAAAATTATTTGCTAGTTCCTGGTTACTGTATCCATTAGGTAGCTTCTTTTCTTTTATATTTCCCATTATACCATTCAGGAGACGATACGACTTATTTATGTCTGTTGCTGCTTCGAGGATCTCTCTCTTATAGTATTCCCTTTTTTTCCTTCTTAGTAGGTACTTATATTAACATGCAGAAGTTTTGTATTCTGCACAAGTACTTTCAGTTTTTAACCTATTCCACTTTCTTTCTTTACGTCTTTTTTCCCTCTTTTTTAACAAAGTCTCTCCATCAAACCAAGGAGATTGGTCTTTTACGGTTATATTTTTTTTTCCATTGGTAAGCACATGGTATCATATTCACTTTTACTCACTTCATTATAAGTGGTCATAAGACAGTTAGCACACTTATCTCCTAACACACGTTGGTCATCATGATCACAGGGAACGTTGATAGCATCATTTATTTTCTTTGTAACTTCTTCAATAAATACGGTAGGAGAAAATTTTTTATTTATGGCTAAAGTTTATTTTCTTTACTAATGCATGTTTTTGGAGAGGTAGATTAAACGTAATAATTTTGTGTACTGGGGAGATAGTTCATTTCTCTTCGACTTTTATATCAGATTCAGTATTATTCATATCATCACTTAGAACTAAGTCTAGCGTATACCCAGTTAAAGTAGTTGTGCTGTCGACATTATTCACTGGTCGATATGATTCTAGTAACTCACTAAATGCCAAAGCGTCAGGATTTGATGCGTCATCCTTCCAAAAATTGAAGTCTCCACAGATAACTAATTCGTTTTTCTCCATGATAATCATCTCAATGAGAGCACCGAATTCATCAAAAAAGATACTAGTGTTTGTTATAGGAAGTTGGTAGATTGTTACAAAGGATATTCTTCTATTTTTTGGCGTAAATTTTATTTCTATATATTCAAAGCTTGTTGCACTAATTCTTTTCAACGTTTCGAGATTTGAGTGACTTTTATGAATAAAGAGTCCGACACCCCCACCAGACCTACCTTCTCTCGGTATGTAAAAGAAGGCAAGTGTGGGGGGCGTCATTTCACTGATCTTTGCCTTGTCCAAGTTATTTAGCCATGTTTCAGATAATGCTAGCATATCCAAATAATTCTCGTTTATCAATTTTCGAATTTGATCAGTCTTATTACCTACAGATTGTATATTTACATAGCCACAGTTTATGACATCCCTAGTAACCATGATCTGTATTTTCCGCTAGTCTTTTCAAATCCAGGTCAAAAGCATTGCAGTCTCTAGAATTTAGTGTGTGGTCACTTGGTCTGTTTAACTTTAAGCAGTTTATACACTTTGACACTTGCGAATTACACTCCCTGGTGGAGTGTCTCCCTGAACATTTCCAGCAGACTTTATCTTCATTCTTAGACTTGCAATCTTTTTCAAAATGTCCATACTTCTGACAGTGGTAGCAGGTGATCACGTGGTACCTATCACGTATGTTATAGATACCCCATCGTAACGAAACTCTGCCCCCATTATCATGGATAGCCCTCCGAACTTCAGGATCACATTTCAGCACATGGTGTGTGGTCCCCCCCTCCCCCCCCCTCCCGAGGCATTTTTCTTCAGGACTACACTTATCTTATCTTATATATTTTGGATTTGGTCCAGGAAGCGATTTCTTTGAATCAAAGCATTTACTACATCATCTTCATCATTGTATACATTGCATATCATTATTTTGGGTTTTAGTTTTCCGATTTTTCTCGTTTCAGTGACAGCCACCAATGTCTGAATTTTGTTTGCTGCCTCTTCTCTGATCATATTGTTTGCAAAGTTTACAACAACATTTCCATTCGTAGTTGACCTGGTGTTGTATAGGAATGTCTCTAAGTGCTTGTTCAACCTCACATTTTCTTTCAGTAATTTTTGTTGTTGTATTAGTTGATTTAATTATCAACAGATTTTTTTCCTTAACTTTGTCAGCAAATGTCGGTTTCTGCGGTTTTGGGTCTATCAATGTTTGAAGTGTTGCTTTCATTGATTTCATATTCATGGCAAGAATGTCAACTTTCTCAGTGAGGTCGGTGATGTGGGTGGAATTTGCTCCGTCTGCACTAAGATTCGCAAGTTTGTTTTCCAAGTCATCTATTTTCCCATCTTGTTTGTTCAGGGCCAGATTACTCATATTTACATCTTCCTTTAATTTTGATATTACTAAATTGTTTCATCTGGCATCACGTACGCAGTAAGGGCATGACCAATCTAGGTTATTCTGTTCAATCTCACTGATGGTTGTCACTATATGCACACATCTCTTATGGTAGAGTCTTTTGCATTCACATACTATCCATTTTTTCCGCTCTCCATCCGTTTCATTACATTTGAAGCATATATAGTTAGGAGCAGACAGAGTGTACTGTTTCTTAGCACTTAGATTTCTCCATAAAACTAACTAATATCTTTTCAATGATATTCTAAGCGAGAAACACAAAGCTAATACATGACTCAGGGCATCAATAGCAGAGCTGCTCGACACAACACGTCCACACTCTTGCACTGCCACTTACTGTCACCTAACAACACTGAGATTGCCAGAGTTCCTAGCTCAAGGGGTTACTACTACACTGTAATTGTTCAGTGGCTACTTTCCTCTTGGTTAGGGTAGAAGAGACTCTTTAGCTATGGTAAGCAACTCTTCTAGGAAAAACACTCCAAAATAAAACCATTGTTCTCTAGTCTTGTGTAGTGCCATAGCCTCTGTACCATGGTCTTCCACTGTCTTGGGTTAGTTCTCTTGCTTGAGGGTACACTCGGGCACACCATTGAATCTCATTTTTCTTTCTCATGTTTTTTTTTTTTTTTTTTTTTTTTGAAGTTTTAATAGTTTATATATGAAATTTCTATTTCAATATTGTTACTGTTCTCAAGTTTTACTTTCTAATTGTTAATTATTTCTCTTGTAGTTTATTCATCTCATTATTTCCTTTCCTCACTGGGCTATTTTTCTATCGGGTGAACTAAGATTACGGCATCGAGGTTTTACGGCCACGTGACCTAAGAGGTTTAAAGGCCACTGATGAAAGGCAGAGGCAAGGGACAGTGACATTGCCCTAGCAAGCTGGATAATGCCCTACAGACTGACTATATATACATATGATCAGCTCCCAGGCCCCCTCTCCATGCAAGCTAGGACCACAGAGGGCCAGGCAATGGCTGCTGATGACTCAGCAGATAGACCTATAGGCTCCCACAAACCAGCCATGCTTACCACACAAAGATGGTGAGGTTGCAGCGACCAAAGCAATTAACGAGTTTAAGCGGGACTCAAACCTCCGTCTGGCAATCACCAGTCAGGGACGTTACCACATCGGCCACCACAAACAAGAGGTGCATCATCCATTTTCGTTAGGGGCATCATCAAAAATTTTCTCCACAATATAGTCTTTATATCAAAGTGTGATTCCATCACTCAACCAAATATAGTCCTGAAGAAGAGTCACGATGTGATTCGAAACACGTCTTGACACCAACTAATAAATGAAGAAATGTAAATGCTGTTTTACTGTTATTTTCAAAACCATCTTCGACGTTTGGACGCCACTAAGATATTGATTATTAATTGCAAACATAAATTAACATGCCAAAGGACCATATATATATATATATATATATATATATATATATATATATATATATATATATATATGTGTGTGTGTGTGTATATATATATATATATATATATATATATATATATATATATATATATATATTATTATTATTATTACTATCCAAGCTACAACCCTAGTTGGAAAAGCAAGATGCTATAAGCCCAGGGGCTCCAACAGGGAAAAATAGCCCAGTGAGGAAAGGAAACAAGGAAATAAATAAATGAAGAGAACAAATTAACAATAAATCATTCTAAAAACAGCAACAACGTCAAAACAGACATGTCATATATAAACTATTAACAGCATCAAAAACAAATATGTCATAAATAAACTATAAAAAGACTCATGTCCGCCTGGTCAACAAAAAAGCATTTGCTCCAACTTTGAACTTTTGAAGTTCTACTGATTCAACCACCCGATTAGGAAGATCATTCCACAACTTGGTAACAGCTGGAATAAAACTTCTAGAGTACTGCGTAGTATTGAGTCTCGGGATGGAGAAGTCCTGGCTATTAGAATTAACTGCCTGCCTAGTATTACGAACAGGATAGAATTGTCCAGGGAGATCTGAATGTAAAGGATGGTCAGAGTTATGAAAAATCTTATGCAACATGCATAATGAACTAATTGAACGACGGTGCCAGAGATTAATATCTAGATCAGGAATAAGAAATTTAATAGACCGTAAGTTTCTGTCCAACAAATTAAGATGAGAATCAGCAGCTGAAGACCAAACAGGAGAACAATACTCAAAACAAGGTAGAATGAAAGAATTAAAACACTTCTTCAGAATAGATTGATCACCAAAAATCTTGAAAGACTTTCTCAATAAGCCTATTTTTTGTGCAATTGAAGAAGACAGAGACCTTATATGTTTCTCAAAAGTAAATTTACTGTCGAGAATCACACCTAAAATTTTGAAAGAGTCATACATATTTAAAGAAACATTATCAATACTGAGATCCGGATGTTGAGGAGCCACCGTCCTTGACCTACTTACAATCATACTTTGAGTTTTGTTAGGATTCAACTTCATACCCCATAATTTGCACCATGCACTAATTCTAGCTAAATCTCTATTAAGGGATTCACCAACCCTAGATCTACATTCAGGGGATGGAATTGATGCAAAGAGAGTAGCATCATCTGCATATGCAACAAGCTTGTTTTCTAGGCCAAACCACATGTCATGTGTATATAGTATGAAAAGTAATGGGCCAAGAACACTACCCTGTGGAACACCGGATATCACATTCCTATAATCACTATGGTGCCCATCAACAACAACTCTTTGAGATCTATTACTTAAAAAATCAATAATAATGCTAAGAAACAACCCACCCACTCCCAACTGTTTCAGTTTGAAAACAAGGGCCTCATGATTAACACGGTCAAAGGCAGCACTAAAATCAAGGCCAATCATACGAACTTCCCGACCACAATCAAGGGATTTCTGTACAGCATTGGAGATTGTAAGAAGGGCATCACATGCTCCAAGGCCTTTACGAAAACCAAATTGCAAACTAGGGAGTAGATGATTACCTTCAGCAAACCTATTAAGACGTTTTGCCAGAAAACGTTCAAAAACTTTAGATAATATGGGAGTTATGGAAATTGGGCGGTAATCAGTGGGACTTGAGCTACCACAAACACATTTACATAGAGGAGTAACATTACCAATTCTCCAACTAGTGCTAAAAGCTCCTCTTCTTGCTAACTTGCGCAGAATAACAGATAACTTTGGAGCTAAGAAATCTGCTGTCTTTATAAAAAACAAAGGAAAAATACCATTTGGGTCTACACCTCCATAAGGATCAAGGTCCATCAACAGAGCTTTAATCTCACGAGATCGAAAAGCTAAACTAGTTAGTTTAGCCTCAGGAAAACAGGAATGAGGAAGTTCAAGTTTTTCATTACTCTGTTTACTGTCAAAAACATCAGCCAAAAGGGTTGCCTTTTCCTTTGGACAGTGAGTGACTGAGCCATCTGGTTTAAGTAAAGGAGGAACTGTTGCATCTACACCAAAGAGTGCAGATTTAAGGGTAGACCACCATTTATGTTCCTGAGTTGTACCAGAAAGTGTTTCTTTTATGGTTAAATTGTACTCCTTTTCAGTTGAGGCATAAACTCTCTGAGCAAAAGCTCGAAGCTGAGTATAGTTGTTCCAGGTCAAATCTGATCTGTTCCCCTTCCAAAGATGATAGGCCTCCTGTTTCTCCAAATAAGCACGTCTACAATCATCATTGAACCACGGTTTGTCCTTCACTCGATACCTTAGCACACGAGAAGGGATACGCCTATCAATTATGTTAACTAGATTCTCATTCAAAGGGACAACAGGATCTACACTATTATATAATTGTGACCAATTCAAGCACAAAAGATCATGTAAAATCCCATTCCAGTCTGCTTGGGATTTCATATAAATTTTACAAGAATATGATATATCAGGGACAGGCTGCTCAGTCTTCACTAATAATGAAATCAAGGCATGATCAGATGTCCCGACTGGAGAACCAACCTTACTAGTTATAACGCCAGGGGAGTCAGTGTATACGAGGTCCAAGCAATTACCAGACCTGTGAGTAGCTTCATTTATGATTTGCTCACAGCCTGATTCAGAGGCAAAATCTAAAGCTCTTAAGCCATGGCGATCGGTAGGAGAGATAGAACTTAACCACTCCCTATGGTGAGCATTAAAATCACCAACAAAGACAAAAGAAGCCTTTCTATCATCTTCTTGTATCTTAGCCATAATGGTAAGAAGACAATCGAAGATAGAATCATCTATGTCTGGATTCCGGTAGATCGAACACAAATAAAAGTTGTTATGCCTGCCACAAACTTTTATTACCTGAATCTCATGACATCCACATTGATAGCAGGACTTAAGAGAAGCAGGGTACTCGGTCCTAATATACACCGCCATTCCCCTGGCCCTAGGGATGGCATCACGTTTCAACATTATTGGCTTCTTAAAACCAGTTATAAGGAGCTCAGATGAGTGCCTCATATTAGAAACCAAAGTTTCTGAGCACAAAAGAATATCATACTGTCTGGACGCAACTGTAAGGTCTTGGATATTTGCATGAAGACCACGAATATTGCAATACAGAAGACGACATTGACGAAATCTAGGACGTACTGGTCCCGGATTTCACTCAATGTCTCCAGACAGCATAAGAATTAATAGAAATAAAAAAGAGACAGCATACTTAAAAACTA
>NC_090727.1:107408999-107421950 GCF_036898095.1 Palaemon carinicauda | reverse complement strand
AGAGAAGGTTCGATATAATGATCATCACGGCATTGAGTTTACTGTACTGACATATATTTATTCTGAAGAGTGTATGTATAGGAATGTGTTTGTGAGAGAGAGAGAGAGAGAGAGAGAGAGAGAGAGAGAGAGAGAGAGAGAGAGAGAGAGAGAGAGAGAGAGATGATACAGTAATTATTGTTTGTTCAGAATCGTAGCATTTATAAATTATTTTGAATAAAAACAGAAAATATTCTTAGTCGTTTTGCAATGAATATATTGTTTTGGTAAAATATTCAAATAGGAAGTGACGAGTGATATAGATTACTATCATAAGTATTATGTGATCCATCATATTTAAAAAATCTAATACTGGTAATTAATGTATATCTGAATGCCAATAAAAAAAAAAAAGCCTGCAAGTATCCAGTGTAAAAAAAATGCAAAAATTCTCAGCAGAATTAAAGGTCGCATTAAAGTCCAACAATAAGAATTGATTATTTATGAAGGGAATTATCTCGGGAAATCTCTCTACCACTAACAACGGAATGTTGTAAATTCGCTGTTTAAGAATAATGTCAGGGAAAATTCTCGGTAGGTTATAATCTTCTATTGGAGGATTTCGTTTGGGTATCTCTTTTCTTATAATGAAATCACAGCCTGGTGTATATTCCTCCACAGCGATTTTCTAAAAGAATCTCTGGATAAGTTTGAATCGATAAGTTACGTATTCTAATTTCATGAAGACCTTCAAAGTATATTTCATATTGAAGTAGCGATATGAATAGCGTAATTAAGAATAAAGACAAATGGTTTATCTAAACAAGGAGTTTGGTGTTTCTGTTGTAGCATATCCATTTATATATCTTTCTCTCCATTAATAGCATTACCCTTTTTCCTTCATCCTTCTCTCCAATTGAAGCTTCGCTTCTCACTGAAGCCCGATTCTCTGACCAACCCTATCACTTTTCAATGCCGTTGGAGTTTTACTCACAGTATGTGTTCTTGCAATTACAGATGTTTATTTTGCTTTATTAAATCCCCATGTTAACTCTCTCTCTCTCTCTCTCTCTCTCTCTCTCTCTCTCTCTCTCTCTCTCTCTCTCTCTCTCTCTCTCTCCTCTCTCTCTCTCTCTCCTGTTGTGTAACAAGTTTTGCTTCAAATTCTAATTCAACATTGTATTTGAATTTTGAATTATTCCCTGTTATTTTACTCTCCTGTCATTGTGTTGGTTGATTATATGATTTTTATACGTATTTTCATATAATGATCTTTCAATACCACTATCTTTATAACGAATGACAACTCATATAATGATCTTGCAATACCACTATCTTCATAATGAATGCCAACAACAGTAATCATGATATGATGTTATAATGTAATATCATCTTTATAGCTTTATGACATGCTTCTCACTCTGCCCATGCAGATAACGTTAAAGATCATGTTGAAAGGAAATTGTATTCAAAGTCTCAGAATGACATTCCTTACATTCAAGAATTTTATTTTGCGGTGTTGTTTTTGAGCCATTCATTATTTAGATTAGAGGATAATTGTGTTTTTAGGTACGAAATAAATACATCTTCATATAACTTAGAAAATACATTGATGTACGAAACATGTCCTGAGGTAAGGGTATTGACAGTAAATTATGTAATAAATTAGGGGTAAAGCATTGTACTTTGAATTTACTAGACCAACGTTCAAATCTCTAAATACAAATAACCACTACTCAAACCATAGGAAGAAGTTGATTTGGATTTTATTAAATGTGGAATTACATCTTTATTTTTCGTTCCAAATAAATTCTGGTCATATTCTGTTTAATGTCAAAGGCTGAGTGTTCAGTATCCTGTGAGAATGTACTTGAAGAATCAGTCTTTGACGTACAACCTAGATTGCAAAATTCCCCCCCCCCCCCCGACCTTATCATGTTTAAGAGCAGGATTACCCTTACTCATGATGTTATGAATGGAGTACAACCATAGGCCTACTCTCTCTCTCTCTCTCTCTCTCTCTCTCTCTCTCTCTCTCTCTCTCTCTCTCTCTCTCTCTCTCTCTCTCTGCTTTCTTTATTGACATGATAATAATCTTTCTTTCCTCTAACTATTGAAGAATTTGAGACGCCAGGAATAATTCAGAATTTTAAAGTGATAACCTGATAAACATTCGTCTTGGAAGAAGCCTTAGGTTAGATGATAATTTTGTGTAAATTGTCTTTTTCACAAACATGTAATACATACATACATACCCACGTACACGCGCACACACACACCCACACATATATATATATATATATATATATATATATATATATATATATATATATATATATATATATATATATGTATATATGTATATATACTGTATATATAAATGTAAATTACCGTTTAAAATACCATGTAAAACAAATATTGGTGTCGATCTATAGAATTAGTTGCTAATAAAAAAATTATATATATATATATATATGTGTGTGTGTATATATATATATATATGTATATATATATATATATATATATATATATATATATATATATATATATATATATATACTGTATATATATGTATATATATGATTAGATATATATATGTATATTTATATTGATTCCAGGAAAAATAAAAACACTTCTCATCTTCATCCATAGTAATTGTAATGCAATTATATTTAACATTGTTCCGCATTTTGATCTACCTCTTTTTTTACCCGTATCCATTCTTCACTCGGAATTTCTTTGAAAAGTCCTCAACAGAGTACAGACGTAAACTTTGAACTGGAACACTCACATACTCAAAAGAATAACTGAACCGAAACCCTTCACAAAGGTTTCAATCTGCGTATGAATCGGAAGTAAATTCAGACACACAATGCTACAATAAAACTCCCATCAGCTCCCCCCACCCCTTCCTATCCAGCACCTTTTGTGATGTATTAAAAAAGGATGGAAATCCAGTAACTAGTCTGAAAGTTTTAACGGGAGTAGTTCCAGCAAGATCTATAGAATAAGTTTATTTTATAGACTTTGAGTTCCAGGCTACCCATACCTACAAATAACGTCCCTTAGCAGTTTTCCTATCTTAATTATTCTTTTCTAAAACTTTGATTTTTTACGAGTAAAAGCAGCAGCATTTTTTATGCCTCTCTCTCTCTCTCTCTCTCTCTCTCTCTCTCTCTCTCTCTCTCTCTCTCTCTCTCTCTCTCTCTCTCTCCTCTCTCTCTCTCTCTCCTGTTGTTTATTCTATATAGAACTTTTCATATTTATTCATACATACATTTCTTAGTGACATTCCTTAATTACTTAATTAGTTTATTACCTTGATTTGACTTGGTGCCTGCGATTATTGTCAATAGTAATAATAACCACTAACACCAAGTCAAATCAAGAGGATAAAACTAACCAATTAACAAGCTATGTCATACACGGCAAACCCTGCCCCCGGCACGTAAACTTTCAGGAAAACATTACCATTGCTCTAAATGTTTTTGGAGATTTGCCGTTTCCATCAGTAACTATAAAAACGAGTGTGAATCTGAACTTGTTCAAATCAGGTGATATTGAATTTGATCTTCCAAGGTCACAGCAGGTCAGAGAGTATGGTGTCATTTTAAAGCCACCTCTCGGTGGGGAAGGTAATTAAAGAATAAGTCACTAAGGAATGTATGAATGAAAAAAAATTATATACAGTTGTCTATACAAAAAGAATAGAAGATACAATTGTGTGTGTGTGTATATATATATATATATATATATATATATATATATATATATATATATATATATATATATATATATATAAAGAAGACAGAGAAGAGAGAGAGAGAGAGAGGAGAGAGAGAGAGAGAGAGAGAGAGAGAGAGAGAGAGAGAGAGAGAGAGAGAGAGAGAGAGAGAGAATATTTTTAGAATTAAAATTTAATTTTCACCTACAGGGAGAGAATGAATATTTGAAGGTGAAAATTTTTATTTACTCACCTAAAAAAATTAAATTTTTAAAGTAATCGTTTTCGTAACTGCCGTCTATCTAAATCCTTCATTTACGCTTATTTTTCCCAAAGAAAAATTTCTTATGAAATCATAAACAAATCCATTTTTTTTATTTCGTCAAAAAAGTATTTTAAAACGTTCTTTGTTGGTAGCACTTTATACATGCGTACAATGTTACTGGTAGATTGATCTTATAATGTAAACTGACGGCATTGCAGACTGCAGCTATATTCATCAACGGGGAAACATACGTATCAATGTCTACTAAGCATATTTGTTCATTACCTTGTAAATTGCACAATGCTATCTGTCAATCACTGCAGAATGGATGAAGAGTATATATATTAGAAAGTTATGAGTGAAAAAATCAGGCCTAAAATATTACGGATATGAGTTATATTCTTAATCGTTTGACATTTATAAACCCCCCCCCTCTCTCTCTCTCTCTCTCTCTCTCTCTCTCTCTCTCTCTCTCTCTCTCCTCTCTCTCTCTCTCTCTCTCTCTCACACAGACACACAATTCCCACACCTGCAGGGGTTCCTTCTTGAGCTCAGCCACTGAATTCTAGTAAAAGTAAAACTGAATGGCAGATTCCGCATCGACATCATGTCTTCATCTGCAGAAATATTCAAGTGGCTTTATAAAAACCTCTCTCTCTCTCTCTCTCTCTCTCCTCTCTCTCTCTCTCTCTCTCTCTCTCTCTCTCTCTCTCTCTCTCTCTCTCTCAGTATTATTATTATTATTACTATTACTATTACTTGCTAAGCTACAACCCTATTTGGAAAATCAGGATGCTATAAGGTCAGGGGCCCCATCAGGGAAAATAGCCCACTGAGGAATGTAAGCAAGGAAAAATAAAATATTTTAAGAAAAGTAACAACATTAAAATAAATATTGCCTAAATAAACTATAAAGTCTTTAACAAAACAAGAGGAAGAGAAATTAGATAGAATAGTATGCCTGAGTGTACCCTCAAGCAAGAAAACTCTAACCCAAGACAGTGGAAGACCATGGTACAGCGGCTATGGCACTACCCAAGACTAGAAAACAATGGTTACCATAGCTTAGAGAGTCTCTTCTACCCTTACCAAGAGGAAAGTAGCCACTGAACAATTACAGTGCAGTAGTTAACCCCTTGAGTGAAGAAGAATTGTTTGGTAATTTCAGTGTTATTAGGTGTATGAGGACAGAGGAAAATATGTAAAAAATATGCCAGACTTTTCGGTGTATGTGTAGGCAAAGGGAAAGTGAACCCTAACCAGAGAGGAGGATCCAATGTAGTAATGTCTGGCCAGTCAAAGGACCCCATGATTCTCTAGTGGTAGTATTTCAATGGGTGGCTGGTGCCCTGGTCAAGTATTTGTGTTATTAATTTTCAATATTTATAGGTAAACAATAGTGTTGCATTTGGACAGCCTAATTTTTTTTCCGTTTATATGGCGATCTTGAGAGCCACCAGATGCGTAAGTTCAATGACCTGAAGTTTGTTTACCCTATGATTTTATGGGGCGCATTGGTTCGAGAGTCATTTAGCTTTGCATTGCCTACACAGATCACTTGTTGTTCTTTAATGGCTTTACTTGTGGCTTTTGATGAATAAATATATTTTGTTTATCTTAATAGTTATTTCAATATATAGTTGAATTGAACAGGTGAGAATTGTGGAAGAATACTCGAGTGGCAAAGAGTGTTAGCATAGGTAGAAATATTGACCACGTTTGGTCATAAGGAAAGAATGGAGAACGATAGATTGAGAAAGAGAACATATAATTCGGCAGCGTCAGCATGGGCGAGGAGAATAATACCTAAAAAAAGTTGGGTGTCATATGAGAGATGTATTGTAAGGAATAACTTTCAGAATCTAGCAAGGACGAGTATACGTGCAATATTGGTATAGTATTCGTAGGGTGTTTAATGCACGCCTGATACTCGAGTATTTTGTGTAGTTTTATGAATTAGCTAATGCTGTGGAAGTTTCCTGCACCGTGAAGTCACCAACAGTTCAACAGCGTGAATATGGTAATGCTCCTTGTGCATTTTTTTTCCTCAGGCGACACCCTAGTGTCTAGTCAAAATAATTTTATATACCATATAGAGTATGGGTAGAGAGAGCAAGGGATGAACGTGTCAGCAAATTTACAGTATATATGTACGATGAGTAACCTACTAAAGAAGCTTTACCTTTGAAAGACAAATTGCTTATATCTTTCATGATATGATATTGTAATCTTTTGAAAATCTCTAACAGATAAGTATCTTAAGTATTCACGAAATTGTTGCCCATTTCTTTACCGTTAATAAGAGAAATATTGATCAAATCAGGTCTTTACTGTAGGAAGACTTTTGGGGGAAAATTGTTTGTGCGTAAAGAGAAATTACCAAACTGAAAAATCAATAAATGAATATATATATATATATATATATATATATATATAATGATATTGGCACCGTGTCACTATAATTGATTTTCACTGGGTAACAGTAACAGTCTGTGGGCAACAAACTACCTATGTAAACTAACGTCGTCCAAGGAAGATAAATTATTGAATGATTATTTTTAACGAAACAAGTGATTCGTTGTATGATAGCCAAGTAACATTAGGTATTAATTGGATCAATTTAAACGTAGAACGAAGAGGATTTATTAAGTCTTTGTGAAACGTGTTAGATTTCAACCTGTGAAATGAAACTAAAAAGCATTCTATAACTTGACCGTATGTAGGTCGGTTTCCATTTCCTTCTCTTAACGATTTTTTTTTTTATTTTCCTTTCGTCCCCTTCGCTTGATTAAACCCGAAAATGAATAAAGTCCTTAACGAACAACCACTCCCCTAAAATTTAAAGTGAGAGGGGGATACTGGTTAATTGATTACTAATATATATATCTTTATTTATGTATATATATATATATATATATATATATATATATATATATATATATATATATATATATATATATATATGTGTGTGTGTGTGTGTTGCGTGTGTGTGTATGTGTGTATATCGGTGTTTTTTGAGGATTATCTTTTCCAGTCAGCAATTCATTCATTGATTAAATATTTGAACATTTATGTACAGTAATGGATAGAATTGAAATATAGATGCAATTCTTGCTCTATTTTAGCGTTACGGGTGATAGAATACAGTCGATTAATTGGCCAAGAGAGAAGATAGATTGATGTTTTAGACTGGAGAATATTTACAAAATATGTTTGATTTATGCGTTTTTTGAAAATCTGGGATAATTTTTTTTCTTTTTCTTGTAAAGGTACGAGCACACTGCAAATGTGAAAACAAACCAGAATTTTGTTTTTTATAAATTTGACATACACAAGAAAACTATTCAATGAAATGTTGATTTATTTTTTTTCTTTTTTAAACTAAATTGTTTCTCTGGAAATGTTTTGAGGGTGAGGTGAAAAGACCAAGCTCTCTTCGACGTTGGCCGAGACAAACAGGTCTTCTAACCTCTGAGTATCTAAATCACCGAAAAGCCACATCGGACGTTTTCAAGTGAAGACTTTAAATCCTTTCCTTTCCTGAGATTGAACTTTGGTCTTCTCTGTGTGACCCGATTTAGGTAGGGACCACTGAGATTAAAGGATACATCTGTGTTCTTTATTTTTGCAAGAACTGTTAGATAACAGAGAGTTTTCATAATTAATGATGTACAGCATTTTTTTTTCCAAAGATTATTGAAATGTTATAGATTCCATTCTTTTCTTTCCCAGTGTTTTTGTAGAGGATGTTGACAAAGTGCATTTTCTCTCTGGAAGCGTTGCGTGTATCGCCTTGCCTCACAGAGGGTCAGTTGTGCTGACCTGCATTTTAAAACTCTTAGTCCATTTTAGGAAACTTGACCCAAGATGTGCGTACATAAACACGAGGGCAGGATAAATAGAGAAAGGGGCGGGGGAAGCCATGTCTTATTTTTGCGTATATTTGCGTATCAGTTCTTCTCTCATTGCGGAAGTATATATCAAATCCTGCCACGTGCTCCAAAACAAGTGCCGTTTTGGGGTTGGGATCATTATTGCACATCACGAGGTGGTGTACTGTAGGCATTACTGAAGGGTTTTGATATCGTTCCTTCTGTCCCTAGCTGCGCTCACCTTTTATCCATCTACTTTACCTCCGTTCTGCTTCCTTTTTTCTATCCTACATTTACCTTCTACTCTATCAATACTTTATTCAACTGCGGAGTCCCCCCCCCCCTTCCCTCAGTTCCACTTCGATGTTGATTGGCCTCCCGGTCTCAGTACTAGTCTATATCACCCAGGTGACATGAATCAAATCACACAAAGTCGTATTAGTATTATATATATATATATATATATATATATATATATATATATATATATATATTTATATGTGTGTGTATGCATGTATGTATATATATATTATATATATATATATATATATATATATATATATATATATATATATATATATTTATGCTGTACTGTACATCATTAAACATTTCCTTCTAAATAAACATACCTTTACAAATACTTGGTGTATATGTACACACACACACACACATATTATACATATATATATTATATATATATATATATATATATATATATATATATGTGTGTGTGTGTGTGTGTGTGTCTGTGTGTGTGTGTATATGGACTGTGTGTTTATCTGTTGATACGTGTTCTGACGCATATGCAAATAACTGTTCAAGTTTCTCTGGTATATAGATAACAAAATGCCCAAACGATCAAGTGCTTAATGTAACAAACGAAAATGGATGATTAGGTGTCGTCGCCCTTTTTGGTAAATTGTTTATTGATTTTTTTTTTTCACATGCTGCACTCACTAGATCTATTAGCTTTCGCATTAATGTCAGGTGGGATCACTGTGTATAATTGAACTCAACATTCATCCATCAGTTTTATTGGTGTGGTTTGTGTTTGCAACCAAATATCTGGTAGATTTTTTTTTTCGATAGTTAGAGTAATCATATACTCAAAGGGATACCATCATATGTCTTCAACAAGATTTTCACAGTTGGTGGACATATGTTACCAATTTTAGAGAAAGAGAAAAAGGGAAATTAAAAATATAATATCTGGGATTTTCTTAAACTTGAAACATTTTAATATCTGGGATTTTCTTAAACTTGAAACATTTGTGAAAGATTAGGGTGAACTTAACTGCTGATTCTTTGTGAGGGGTTGAATAATAATGATAACATAAATAATTTTCTTGTATTTATGGATAATGAAAAATAGTTACCGTTAGCTTGATGGAAAACATCGCTTTAGACAAATTTTTACTGTGAAACTTGACCTGATAAGGATGATGAATATGATGATATTGACAAAGACGCAATACTTCTGTTAACTTTAATGTGCCATTATAAACTAAATATTCCCCAGCATTATTCCAATTTCCCACAGTTATTTTTTAGATCTATTTCTGCTAATCATTGGATAATAATTATGGGAAAGTCTATTCAGTGCGTATCCGGACAATTATGTTACTTTTCTGTGCGAGAAAATGCTAATAAATTATAGGAAGAATTCCTTTACTTTTGTTGATAGATCCTGTAATTGTTTACTTTAAATTTATGCAATGAATAAGACCTATTGTATTACAACATTCACAATCAGAAGCAGCATTTCTTCCTTTTCCTCTAATGATGAAATCATTAATTATTAGAATCCTAACGTTAGCACGAGTATGAAAATGGGAAATGAGTGATTGCTTTGAAATGAATGAACCAAGAATGTATCATTATTGGAGAATGGAGTTACCTACGTGACTGAATAGAATACATATACTGTACATATATTTGTCTAGTCACATAATCTTAATATATGAATTTTCTCTAATCATAAGAAATGGGCTTTCTTTATTTATTCTTATATAACTTATGTTATACTAATGTATAAGCCTTCAAATATGACGTCTAAATATTTAGATAGATTTGCACACATACACAAGCACTCACACACACAAATTCAACCATTCCCATCTCTTCCTCTTTCCTGATTACAACCCACTGGTTAGGCAATTTTTAGGAGTGGGGTTTCCGAAAGTACCTCTGGGAGTACCCCCGTCACCAGGTATAATGCTCTCTCTCTCTCTCTCTCTCTCTCTCTCTCTCCTCTCTCTCTCTCTCTCTCTCTCTCTCCTCTCTCTCTCTCTCTCTCTCTCTCTCTCTCCACTAAGCGTGACAGGAGAGATATATATATATATAATATATATATATATATATATATATATATATATATATATATATATATATGTGTGTGTGTGTGTGTATATATTTGTATATATATATATATATATATATATATGTATTTATATATATATATATATATATATGTATGTATATGTATATATAATATATTGTGTGTGTGTGTGTCTATATATTTGTATATATATATATATATATATATATATATATATATATATATATGTGTGTGTGTGTGTGTGGTGTGTGTATGTATGTATATGTATATATAGATATATATAATAATATATATATATACATTATATATATATATATATATTTATATATACATTATATATATATATATATATATATATATATATATATATACACATATATATATATATAAATTCATATATATATGTATATATAAATTCATATATATATGTATATATAATATATATATATGTATATATATAATATATATGTATGTGTATATATATATATATATATATATATATATATATATATATATATATATACATATATATATATAACCAGACACTTGCTATTTATCATATAGGGGAGATATGTGTTAATTTATATTCCAATAATGCGAAGTAAGCAAGGAGTAATAACTTATATACATCGCGTAAACTGACGTTAAAGTAAATACAGCATGATAAATAACTAATAAAGAATCCGTCACTTCAACCTTTGGAATTATTGGTTAAGCTGGCCAGTTTCTGTGATACATCATGTTGATTCATTATTCTCTCTCTCTCTCTCTCTCTCTCTCTCTCTCTCTCTCTCTCTCTCTCTCTCTGGTCATATGTTTAATAATTTCCATTGAAAGATTGATAGCATCAATCACAATTTATATGGTAACGAATAATCATCATTACTGGTAAAAAAAAATGGAATATTAGCGACATTAGCGCAAAATGCTATGTTTTTCAGTTTTGATTCGAGTTTAAAGTTGATTGATTATTTTCCTGCTGCCGATTAAAAGAGAGAGAGAGAGAGAGAGAGAGAGAGAGAGAGAGAGAGAGAGAGAGAGAGAGAGATGGTTTGTTAATCATGCAATTTGTCTTCTGGGAGACTAAAAGATAGCTACTGTATATATGTAAAAGAATCTCTCTCTCTCTCTCTCTCTCTCTCTCTCTCTCTCTCTCTCTCTCTCTCTCTCTCTCTCTCTCATTAAAACAGTACCTAATAAAATTTTCCTTCATAGTTTATAGTACTTAACGTCAATCTACATAACATTACTTTCTCTGGTTTTCTTTTCTTTTCAGTGGCGTACTTCGTGATTTTAATTTGCACATTCGTTCTTATCAATTCCTACGAGTTCGTGACGGATTTCGCAACAGAGTCTAATTCTTTCATCGGAAGGTATAGCGATAAAACCAAAATTATTCAACTGCCTTTGCATTATTCCCCCGAAGCTAATTTCCCTTTGTAGATTGTATCATTTCTTAGGTAGCTGTTGTATTTTTATATTCCTCTGGGAAAGAGGACATTCTCTCGAGAAGTAACAGCAGCTTCGTATGAAATTTCGGTTTGTGTATTGATCTTTAGGGTGCGTATATTTAGTTGCAAATACTAAATTATATCGATTGTGTCACAGGGTTCACTAAGTTGAATATCAATAATAGTAAATAATTTTTCATCCATATTTTCATAACTGATATAAACAATGACATTGCTATTCTATTTGACCTTTTGGTACGTCATTGACCTTGACCTCATTGCATGTCGGCCTTCCTATGGGGTATAATATAATTACCTATCCCTTATATTTCAAAAGTTGTAAACAAGGTTCAATTCTTAATTAACCTTTTATTTCAATGTAAGGCTTCGACTTAGCTGGTACATGAGCAATATCAGTAGAGTATAATGCCTGTTGTGTTATGATTCCCCTATCATATGTGAGTTAGGGGGTCTCATGCCAAATATGAAGATTATATTGAACTGTAGCCAAGGTCAAATTTCTACCTGGCGTTTGACATCTTGAGTTAGATCGTTACCTTTAGTAGAATTTCAATAACTACTATGAAAACCATATATCTTACAATTAGAAAATAATGACAAGTTAAATTCATACGAGATCTCTGGCTATAGTGAAGGTCAAAAGTTACTTTCTTGTATATTAATAAATAATAAGTTTCCTCAATATCCAGCCATTAACCTTTGCGTAATTTCATTAACATGTTTCGCATGTTTTATCCATGTATATATAATGTAAATACACACATTATATATATATATTATATATATATATATATATATATATATATATATATATATATATATATACTATTGGAATGTCACGTAAATACGAATATTTGTATTTTTTCTTGAATAATAGATATTTTCAAATTGAATGATCAATTTTGTCTGATTTTACCCCTTTGTTTGACGTACACTATAATGAAAGTTGGTCTTATTTCGTCCTTTGAATGAAGAAATGTAATTTTTGTAACCGAATTGCTCTGTTTAATTTTTATATGTCACAGCGCCAGGGGAGGGGAGGGGGGGGGGAGCCGCCCAGCGCCAGGGGGGAGGGGAGGGGGGAGCCGACCAGTGGGGTGGGAGGGGAGGGGGGGAGCCGCCCAGCGCCAGGGGAGGGGAGGGGGGGGGGAGCCGCCCAGCGCCAGGGGGGAGGGGAGGTGGGAGCCGACCAGTGGGGTGGGAGGGGAGGGGGGGGGAGCCGCCCAGCGCCAGGGGGAGGGGAGGGGGGAGCCGACCAGTGGGGTGGGAGGGGAGGGGGGGGAGCCGCCCAACGCCAGGGG